>NC_041387.1:27080810-27087394 GCF_002162155.2 Triticum dicoccoides
CGCCGCCCCCGTCCCTGTCGCCGCCTCCGTCCCCGTCGCCGCCCTCGTCCCCATCGCCTCGCCGTCGCCGTCGCCCCGCTGTGAGCTCTCCCCCTCTAACCTCTCTCCCTCGCCCCCGGCGGCCACCATGGGCGCCGCCCCTCCCGGCCCCGAGCACAAACACACACACACACACAAGCATGAATTAGTATATAATTTAGATTATTTAGATTATTATTGTTTTAGTTATCAAAACACACACACACACAAGCATGAATTAGTATATAATTTAGAATATTTAGATTATTATTGTTTTAGTTATCAAAATTTTTTATATGGAACACACACACATATGTATGAATTAATGCATGTATATATTAGTATATACGTATTTTGTATGTTTAATTAGTTTAGATTATTTAGATTATTATTGTTTTAGTTATCAAAATTTTTTATATGGAAATTAGTGTTTAATTAGTGTTTAATTAGTATGGAATTTTTTTATATTTAATTAGTATATAATTTAGATTATTATTATTAGTATATAATTAGTGTTTAATTAGTATGGAAATTTTTTATATAATGTTGTTTTTCAGTTTTTTAATGGATGTATAGAAGTTGTGTTTTCTGTTTTTAGTGTTAGATGCTTAATTAGTATGAAATAGTATATAGATTTTTGAAATAGTAGAAATGTTAGAAATTTTAGTTATCAAAATCCAATCATTAAAAAAATATTACTTTTTGCGGGCATATAGCTAGTATTTGTTCTCGACGATGCCCGGCCCGCGTCCTCGCCGTCGACCCGTCCGTGACGACGTCCAGTCGACCCATGTCCAGGACTGGGCTCCGCCGGGCTGGCACTAGGAGGTGCTGCCTGGAGGGGCGCGCCGCTTGATGAGGAACCCGGCCCCGGGTCCCGTCGTCGACCCTGATCTCGTTTGGTGGCGTTCGCGTGGGCCAGTTTCGGTGCGGAGGGACCCGGCCCCGCCGGAGGTGGTACGTCGCCGTGTCAGGGAGGAGGACGAGCATGTCCATCGCTACATGGTTGCGTTAGAGGGCGGCAGGTTCTCCAATACTTGGCAGTATCTTCGGGGATCTCACTTCAGCTATGATCCTGTGAGGGTTCCTTCTCTTTGGGTGTCCACCGCCCGCGCCGCAGGAACCGCGAGTGTCCTAGATTCTTCTGTAGTATTCGATCTTTAATTAGCTAGCCAGTGATGTACTATTCAATATTATATATTATTCGAGACGATGTATTCGAGATTATATCTATTATTCTAGACGAAGTATTCGAGATTATATCTATTATTCAAGACGATGTAATTTGAATACTAAATTGTTTTATATTTTTTTTGAATTAGTTAAATAAAAGCTATGGCAGACAATACCGACAGAGAGGGAGAATAGACCATGTTCGATATGATATGCGGGCCAGATGATGATCAGAATGAAGAAGATTATGACGGCTCCGAATTTCTAAACAACACCGGAGAGGGTGATATGATATTCGATCGCGACGACCGAATTGATGAAGTCATGAACTACGATTATGACGATGACGAAGAACATGTTGATCCTGAAACAACAAAGACCGGCGAGGTATATATATTTATATAAGCAGGTATCTGGTGATCATCACATGTTTTAAATGACTTGGAGATATATTAACGAATCGATCTTTGTTCTTTCAGCCATCCGGATCGAGCAAATCTTCAGGCAAAAGGACGAAACGAGGCCCGAACAAAAAGTTGAAGGAGGGCGTAAAGTACAATATCGAGGCAGTCAGACCTAATGGCTAACCATTAGCGCCTAAGAAGATTGCGGACAAGTTCGTTCGTCAGTGCGGAGTTCTTGTGAAGGACCAACTCCCGATCTCCCTTCAAGAATGGAGAGAGCCAGCAAAAGACAAAAGACAAAAAGGCAAAGAGGACGCTGCTCCACGTCCAGATGTTACTTTTGTCGACAAGAATCAAAAGATCTGCTTTGGGATACTCTCATGGAACATTTCACCCTACCAGATCATTTCACAGAAGCAGATGTGCAGAAAGTCAAGGACGCTGCTCTTAGGAAGATGGCGGTTGCATTCAAGAACCACAAGAATCGTGAATGAGACAAGTACGTCAAGGGAGGAAGGAAGACTCCAATATTCGAGGTAACACTAGAGAACCAACGTGCTCATTGGGACGATTTCGTGAAATTCAAGGATTCGGAATTAGCTAAGGAACGGTTGAGAATAAACAAGAAGAATGCCGAAAAAAAGGATAAGTTCCATAAGCTAGGGCCAGGTGGCTATGCGGTGGCAATGCCTAAGTGGGATAAGTCTGAGAAAGAGATGGAGGATGCAGGTGCCACTCCGGTTACTAAGAGCTGGTCCCCCAGGGTCAGGACTTGGTTCTATGCGCATGGGGGGAAGTTGGACCCGAAGACAGGCAATGTTTCGACGAGGGCAAGTCTGAAGGGAGCCGACGATGCGATACTTGTTGCAATAGAAGAGGCACGATCGGGGGTGTTCCAGCCCAACAGAGAGAACGACGAGCTTACGCGTGCCCTGGGAAATCCTGAACACCCGGAAAGAACATGAGGCAAGGGCGCTATTCCGTGGTATGAGGGGTTTTCAGACTAGAACACCGACTACAGAACCCGTGCGAGAAAGAAGATTGCGGAGGAGAAGAAGAGGAAGATGGAGGAGGAGCAGAGGAAGCGGGACTATGAACGCCTACAAGGCCTAGAAGCAAGTCAAGCGGAATTGGTAGTCAAATTCCAGCGGTAGCAGGAGCAGATCGACTCACTTACTCAGCAAAGGGGGTCTCAGCAGCTGCAGCAGCTAGCGAATGATCCAGCATTGGATAGCACCGCCCCATCCATGCCGAGAAGCAGCATGGGTTCCGCCCCGGACGATGCAATGCTGGGTAGATACCCTGTGGATGACATCACGGAGAACACTAGCTGCGAGCTACACGTCAAAATGAAGAACATATCCATGAAGGTGGCGGACGCCGTTGCTTTTACAAATCCCCCCGAGGCAACCTTCCATTGCAACCCGATTCCAGCGGGCTATGCTCGTGTCTTGGTTGATGAGGTGGTGGACCCATATTCGGAGCTAGAGCTTGACATTCCTGGAGGTGACGACAAACGCTTTCTCGGAGACGCCAACCATCGTATCATCCTATGGAAAAAGGATTGCATCATCTTTCGAAGGCCACCGACACCGCGTCAGCTGACTCCTCGTCGAAGTCCGCCACCGAGTCAGCAGTCTCCCGCTTCTGCAAGTCCACCAAGTCCGGCAAAGTGTCAGGCCACTCCTCCTCCAAGTCCGGCAAAGTGTCAGGCCACTCCTCCTCCTCCAAGTTCGCCACAGCGTCAGACGTCCACTCCTCCTCCAAGTCCAGCACAACCTCAGGCCACTCCTCCTCCAAGTCCGGCACAGCTTCAGGCAGCCACTCCTCCTCGTCCAAATCAGCCCCGTCAGCCGTCTCCGCCGCCTCAGCAATCGCAGAAGAGACACCCCGCAGCTATGGTGCGTGGCGGTATGAGTCGAGGTAGTACAAGAAGTACAGGCGGAGGCAAGCGATATAAATATGGTCCAAGCCTCACACCTCTTCTGCAGAGGGCTTATGACAGGTCCGAGGAGGAAATCGCAGCCATATCGAAGTCCGAGGTGGAAGCCCATTTTGCACCGAGACCGCCACCGCCGCCAAGGGAGAAAGTGTCTGAGGAAACGATTGACCACTTCATTCGTATGGCTCAACCACCAGCTCCCAAGCCTGTTGACACAGACTATGAGCGCCACATCAGGAAGTTAAATCGAGCACGTCTACGTAAGGAGGCGAGCTCGGGATCGAGCAAACAAGAAGCAGTTGTCAAAAAATGCGGGAAAACCATTCCCCAGCTGGGAGAACAGGCGGCGCAATCGATCCCCTTGCTTGTTGTGCCAACAACACGTGACAGTACGCGCGCCCAATATTATTGTGGGCAAACAGTTTACGTTCCTGAGGTGGGCAATGTGGTAATAACGGAGGAGCATATAATGCAGGCAAAAGTTCTCAAAACCACTGTTGGATAACTCCTCGAGATCGAGCCCATGCCTGTGCTTAGAGAGGATGAAATAAAACAGAAATATGTTCGGGGCTCACCTTTGGTCGAGCCAGACAAGGTCAAGAACCTCCCAACGAGAATGTATGAATTGCATCAATGGTACATGAACATTACCAAAATTTCCGATCGATTGTCCCTCATGGTGAATGTCAAGGAGGAGCATTACTACCATGAGAAAGCTGTGTCCGTTGAGTATTCTGAACTGTCTCAGTTATACAATCAAGACGCACTCGACAAATCTATCGTCAGTTGCTATTGTCTGTAAGTGATTTCTTTCTGTAATTTAAGTCTCAAGCTAGCTGTAGTGATCCTTTTGATAAATCATTACCTGTAATTATCCTCACTATATTCTTTTCTATGGTATTATATGCAGGATGAAGATGTATGAAATGAGAAAAGGTGGACGCTTTGGCATTGGGTTCATTGACCCAAACACCGTTAATGAATACACATGGAAAATAGATCCACATCATCAAAAGGCCGTAGAGGACAGCATGCTAGAGTTCTTGAAGCGCCTCAAATACAATGAAGATATACTACTTCCTTACAACTTCCAGTGAGTCACACTGTCTTGTACTACAGATTCTCTGTTTTTGCCTACTAGCTAGCTACATGTTTTTGCTTACATATGCCCGCTTAATTAAGACATGCAAACGTGTGTGCATGCAGATTTTACTAGGTCTTGTGTATAATTAAAGTTGATGCTGGAACAGTTGAAATACTGGACTCACTACTCAAAGAAAAAACTGACTATAACATCTTGTTTGGGATAGTCAACAAGTAATTTCAATCATTATTAACTATATATCTCGGCCTATTTAGTTCGTCATTTCATGATATGAACTATTTAATAACCCCTTTATTCATTTTTTTGTCGGCGGGCAGGGCTTGGGCGAGGTTCATCAGCGTCACGGAAGGCGAATGGAAAGAAAAGCTTAAATGGGAAAGACCCAAGGTAAGTAATTAAGTAGTACTAGCTAGCTAGCTAGCTGCCATCTCTTTAATTATCATGCTTAATTAATTATTATCTGATCAAATTCCATTCTCGTAAAGGCCCTGAAGCAGGCGCAGGGGACTGATCTGTGTGCATTCTGCGTTTGCGAGAACATTCGCATGATGGCGTCCGAAAGGAGCAGATCTCAAAGACAGGAATGAGTACGCTTGTCAAAACACTATTCACAATTTTTACACCATTATCGATATCTAGTCACACAACTAATACACATGCATATTGATCTTCTTCTTAACAGTTCAGAGAGGTGCGGGCGAAGCTCCTAGAAACGGAGCGCGTAGAAGCACTTCAAGAGGAAATAGCGGGATTTTTGCTCGACCAGGTCATAAATCCAAAGGGAGAATACTATTACCCGCTACCGCCCCCATGAAAACCACTTCCAATTGTCATCGTGCTCCGAAGGCACCAATTAGGCTAATGCCACTGGCTCCGAAGGCAACATGCATATGTAGGAGAAATTGTATATAGCTACACATGTGTGTATGTGTGAATTAATTAATATGATGGTTTGTGAGACATTGATGATATATATATATGCATGATTGGTTCTACTAAAAATTCTATATATATATATATATATATATATATATATACATAACGTGTACAATGTGTAGTATCGTAAAATACCAGCAAACGAAAAAGAATTAAAATGGAAACACAAAATTAAATGAAAAAGAAATCATAAAACTAAAAAAACCCAAACCTTATAGTACCGGTTGGTCTTACCAACCGGTACTAAAGGGCTCCAGGCCCCTGGACCTGGCTCGTGCCACGTGGTTTCCCTTTAGCACCGGTTTGTGCTAAACCGGTACTAAAGGGGGGGGCTTTAGTGCCCACACTTTAGTGCCGGTTATGGAACCGGCACTAAAGGGCCTTACGAACCGGTGCTATTGCCCGGTTCTGCACTAGTGAAAGGATAACCAATGGAGCACCACATGAACACGACGAATAACTGGAACTCATGCTTCATTGAGGATTGTCTATCTTCTCTATCTCAGGCCAACTCCAGCGCTAGACCCTATCCTATCCGCCCGTATCTGTTTGGGACCGACCAGACCCAACGCGCAACTCCATCCTCAAAAAGCGTCCGTTTCTGGTCCGCCTCGCCCAATCCTGGACACAAACTTGGTCTGTTTTTGCGTCTGAAACGGACACAAGCGAACAATTCTGGGTTGTCCTCTGCATGTGACCCCTGGCCCGCATATCAATGAAACCAAAGGAGCCCGCCTGCCCACTCTCTCCTCTTTTCTCTACTTTTCCCAACCATGCCGGCTCCGGGCTCTAGTACGGCAGTGCCACCACCAGCACCCGTTGGCTCCGGTACTCTCAGGGCTGCTCGACTGACGGAGAGCACGGCGGACGAAGGTGCGGCAAGATGCGGGTGCGGTGTGCAGCGAGGCGGGATGTTGCGGCGCGACGAAGGCGAGTGTGTAGGCATGTTGCGCGGCGAGGCTCTGGCGAGTGTGGTTGCGTGGAGGCGAGCGTGGCCGGCGCGGGC
>NC_041387.1:27087815-27093488 GCF_002162155.2 Triticum dicoccoides
CGACGGCTACTGCTGCAGCTGCGGGCTGGAGCGACGAGCGAGCGCGAGCGGGTGCGGCAGGCCGCTACAGGGCGCGGGCGCGCGGCCACGGCGAGGAAGGTCGAGCGGACACGACAGGCACGCGGTGGCGAGCGGGCAAGGCGGGCGAGCGGCCGCCCGAAGTGCAGGCGGACATTTTGGGGAAGATCGGCCGCGTTGGACGCCTCCAACAACGAGCGAACACGCATGTCCGTTTTGCTACCCATTACCATCTCAAGCGGACGAAATCCGGATAAAATCGGACGTCTATGTGAAACGTGCGCTGGAGTTGGACTGACGATGACCCACAACTTCAGTGTACAACTCATGCATCGAGATATGCATCTCTGGCAAGAACATGCATGCACGCACGCACGTCGCTTTTCTTTCTGGAGCAGCTCGGCATGCATGCATGGTGCCCGGCGCCGATCAGCTGTCCAGTCAGCGCCCATCCCCACTTGGGAGGAGGGAGTAGTAGCTAGTGATCTACAACACCGCTTATCCGGATGAACACAGTCTCTCGAAACTCTATCCATCCGGACGCGGCAACCCTCGCGCGCGGACCAGAGTTCGATCCAGGCCTCGGGACCAGTGGACGTGCCACATGCTGCGAGTGCATGGATGCCACGATCCAGCGACCAAGAGAACAACAAGACACTGAGAAAAGAGAAGACACGAGCGAGCGAGCGCAGCGCAGAGGGAATGTGATCGATCGATCGCTGGGTGGGAAGCCGCTTCGGATAGCGACGACAGCGCGACACGGCAAATTGGCAACGCAACAGCCCGACAGTGTGACCCGGCCGCCAGTACTCCAACGTAGCAACAACTTCTTCTGGAAACGTACCAATCCGTCCGCGTCATCGCCCACGCATCCGCAGCACCAAACCAATGATCCAATCCATCGTCCAATTACTAACTCGCTCGGTATAGATAGTATTCCTTTCGTTTTATTTACTCTGCGTATTAATTTTGATCAAAATCAAGCTTTGCAAACTTTGACAAAGTTTATAACCAAAAATATTAACATATACAATAACAAACCACTACCATTAGATTCATTGTTGAATGTACTTTCACATCATATAGATTTTTACGGTAAATAATTTATATTATTTTCTATGTATTTGATCAATTTTTACAATGTTTGACTTCAGTCAACTCTAATATGTGTAGTACATAAAAACGGAAGGACTACTACCAGGATCTTTTCCTACACAAAAAAGGGTCGGTATAACTGGTAGGAAAGGCTAGTCGATCAGTCTCCGTCCGGGTCTCCCCTCCATGCAAAAAATAAAAAATGTCTCCATCCGAGTACATACTCTCTTCATTTTTATTGACTCCACGTATTAGCTTTGGTCAAAGTCAAACTTTATAAACTTTGACAAAGTTTATAGACAAAGATATTAACATATACAACAACAAATCAACACTATTATATTCATTATCAAACTTTAGAAAGTTTGACTTCAGTACATAAGATTGGACGAAGGAACAGTGAAAGAGACATAACCTTACATCTTTCGGCTGTACGATTCGAGTTCATTTCACTTTTTACTACTAGTCTTTTGTTCTGTCTTTCTAGAAATATTAGCTCAGCTCGAGAGAGAGAAAAAAGAGGCATATTTCACTCTCTAAGTTTGAAACTAATGTACACTATTACCTTTTCTTCTTGAGAGCATGTCTTTTCAGCCTTATATGTCATATCAAAGTGTCAAACGATTCAGCGCCAACTTATATGCATTTATAAAGCTTTTAAAAAGTATATTCTAAGAGGCAATTCAAATGTGACTTTGGGTTCATGTGCTCCCTCATGAAGTGTAATATTATAAAGTAAGAACTTTTTTCAAAAAAAAAAGATGAACATGTTTGATTGGTCTAACTGCTTGCAATTTTTCATGAATTAGAAGGGTGTGTGATGATTTAGACAACAAAACTAAATTAACTGCGACGACGATGACTCTGACGAAGGAATAGACAAAAGATGTCATCTGGTACAACAATGCAAGAAGAATCATACGAATCTGTCCATGTCAACCCTGTTGTAAAATCAAGCCGCTATGGCTAGTAGGACAGCACGCGATGGTACGTCCGAGAGCACGAGAATTACATATGAGAAAAAGGAATCCCATTCCTTTCTTTGTCGCGGGGTTATCGATCAAAATTTGGCTCCAAACAACGGTGACATGGAAAATTCCCACTATGTGAGTGCTTGTAACTGCTGTCCACTTCATCTGTTCACAAGTGTATGGTTTTTCATCTGTTCACAAGTGTATGGTTGCTTCTGTTATGCGAATACCTATTTTCTTATGCTTGAGGGTATTCTATTCCTTAGGTCTCGTTCGGTTGGGTATGGACCAAAGAGGATTGGAGGGGATTGAAGGGGATTAAATACTTTGATCGAAAGCGACAAGCAACATCAAACAGGTAGATAGATTAGATTAGATAGATCATATAAAGAAGCTAGTATAAGAGCGCACGTAGTGCATGTGACACACTGACACATGACTCGTCCTGCAATTAAACTGCTTTGATTTGTTGCTTTACGACACGGTGCTGATCAGAATCATACATGATTCTTATCTGTCTGTCCGTCCGTCCGTCAGCTACTAGTAGGTACTCTTACTGTACATGCATACGAACTGTACACGCGCATAATTAAGCATCAGGAATCAATCAGAATGATCACATAGACATTATGGACATGTTGCGTCGTCTGGATTGGAGTTGTTGGAGATGAGGACGCGATTGATCATGCCTGGATGGAGGTGGGCTGGATGACGGCGTCCAGGTCGGCCCTCATGCTCTTGTTCTTCTCCACGTTGTGGTCGGGCTGGAGCTCGCCGTCGGCGCCCCAGATCTCCGGGATGGCTCGCCGGAGGCCGCCGATGGTCTCCAGCGCGTAGTCCGCCTCCTTGCTCCTCGCCCTCTTGCCAACCTGCAAACACTGTTCGATCAGACGATGCTCCTTTAATGATTTCATTTGTACTGAATGCTGGACCGACAGACACGTTATCGACGGCGACAATGGGAACACTATCTGATTGATGCGACGGGCCAGCGACTGCTGACGGAGTAGAAATGGTACATTCGGTTGGGAGATCTTTTCTCCACCACATTTGTGTTGGCATCGCATGTGCGAAATCAGGCTAATCGCTCGTCATAATACCGCCCAATAATGTGAGCCCCGATGGCCTAATTGGAAAGCAAGCACATACACGGAATAATGGCGTCTACATCTGTCTAATCAGCGCGCACCGGCCACACCTGATCGACTCACTGATCGGTCGACCTAATTACCCGCCCAACAACGAAGGACAGCAACGCCACTGACAACTGTTGAAGATAGATGAACAAAATATGAAATGAGGTCGGTCGAGATGTATAATTTACCAGGGCTGTGCGGAGGCCGAGAGCTTTCCCCGCGGCGATATTCCTCTCGCTGTCGTCGAGGAAGAGCTGACAGAGATCCACGTATTAGTTTTGTGATGAGATGATCAGGCAAGAACACAAACGGAGCACGCGAAGATGACAACTACTACTAGTATACTAACATAATAAGCTTTGCTTTCATCGAAAGCAAGCGCTGATGAGGGTTTGATTAGCTGCTAATAATGGTTTTTTAAGCTGGTGGCTTGTGTTGCCCCCGGTGTCACTTTCCGTCCATCGGCTTCAGTTCATATCACATTAATTAAGCAGATGCTGTGCACGTCAATTTCTATTGCAATACACTCTTAAGAAATCAGCAGATGGTTACCGTTCGGCGTGGGTTTGTGCCGGCGACGCGCAGGGCGGTGACGAAGGCGTGGACGGACGGTTTCAGGACAACGGCGGGGCGGTCGACGTCGGCGGCCTCGCCCTTCTCCTCCTCCGCGTCCTCACCGAAGAGGTGCGGGTTCATGGTCTCGAAGCACACGACGCCGTCGAAGCAGGCCTCGTCGACGCCTAGCCGCTCCAGCGACCTCTTCATGTGCGCGCGGTCCGAGTTGGTGAACAGCTGCACGCACGCGGCGAACACAAATCAAATTTACTTGCTCAGTCAGAGGATCAAATGATGCGAGAGACAGAGAGAGATGAATGCTAATGTGCTTACGATCTTGCGCTGGGGCATGCTCTGGAGCGCGACGGCGAGCTGCGGGTCGGCGGTGATCATGTCGTAGGGCAGCCTCCCGTGCACGTAGCTGCAAAGTAAGGGCATGTACAATGGTGCTATCTTAGGAGTGCCACGTAGGATAAATGGTGAGGTGGAGGAGAGAGAACTCATAAGAAAAGGCTTGTCTTCTCTTATTTAAGATAAGACAAGAGATGATCTCTTAGCACAATTTGTCTCACCATATTTTAAGGAATAACTAGTTATTGAAGATAAGGCTAAGATATAACCCATTGTAGACATATTTTTTTGTCATCTCTAAATTACATGCAAGACTTAAGATAAGACTGTCCTATCAACCATTGTACATGCCCTAAATAATCTCGGCGTGTTTAGACTTTAGAGGAGTACACACGATTAACCGTTGCAGAAAGATTAGTTTGACAAGTTAGAGACGGTGGGTGTTGCTGTAGCGTGCTGACCTGTGGTACTCGTCCGGGTGCACGTCGTGGCCGAGCGCCTGCGGAAGTTGACAAAGAACGGAATACACAAACACGTAAGAAGACCAGAAAAGAGAAAGAAAAGGCGAAGTTGGAGTGCGCGTCTGAGTTTGTTTGAAGAAGAAACGTACGATGAGGCCGGCGAGGGTGCTGCCGTGGGAGCGGAAGAGGTCGGCGCGGAGCGCGGCGGCCTTGTCGGCGGCGAGGCCGAACCGGGCCACGAGGAACTCGTCGATGTTGCGCCTCAGGGCGGGGCCAATGCCGGTGTTGCCCGGGTACAGCGTGTCGTCGAGGTCTGATCAGTTCACGCACGGAGCAGAGGAATTTGTCAGATGAGAATTTGATCGTTTGGCTCGAACGGATTACACATATAGTATAGCACAGCCAAGAAGGAAGGAGCATATGGGTTGCTTGATGCCTTGATTGATTGGTTTACGTACCTATGAGAAGGCAGTCGAAGGGGGAGCCGACGGGGGACTGGAAGGCCATGGCCGGAGAGCGAGCTGCGAGGAGCAGGAGGCGATCGTACTTGGACGACGGAGCAGGGGAGCAGAGGAGTCGGGAGAGAGGAGCGAGCGAGGGAAGAGGGGAGAGTCGGGGCGTTTAAATAGAGTGAGCGCGAGCAGGTGCGGAGTGGATGACAGGGAATTTAGGTGCCTACACACGCATACATGTGCGTCAGTGCGTGAGGTGCGGCGGCCTTCCGATCGACTCCGTTCGGTTCCGGGGAAGCGGCTCGTGTTCCTCGCGTCCGCGCGGTGCAAGTTTAATAGCTGGACGCGTCGCGGAGCTCCCACGCGTCTCCGTGCCCGGGATGGGCTGGGACGGCGGTCGGTCGCTCTTGGCTCACAGCTGCCTTTGCGTGTCGCTTTACATTTTTCTTTCAAACACGGTAAACGCAAACGCTTGTGTACACGCATATACATTCATCCCTATGAATACACACGTATACTCTACCTTTATGAGTACCTTCGAGAGATTTGTTGGTGTCACGTCTATCTGGTGGACTCCGTCTGGCAAACAAGCAAGAGAGCGTGAACGGGCTTGCCGCCACCATTGATGGGCCTG
>NC_041387.1:27093861-27096212 GCF_002162155.2 Triticum dicoccoides
GTTATCGAATATCACTTGCTGTAACGAATCGAGAGGGAGGCTGATCCTCCTCCTTATATCCTCACCAACTCCCTCTGCTTCCTTTACCTCTCTCCTTCCCAAATCTGATCCAGAAGAAAGAACTGAGTAGATCAGGCCTGTTACATCTGGTATCAGATGTCCAGTCCGCCGATCTAGAGACCGCTTACCCCTAGCCGTGTTATCAGGCTAAGCAAGCGAAGCACGCGGCGGTGATGGAGGAGCAGCTCGCGGCCCTAGCCAAGGCTGTCAACGACGGGCGGGCGGCCAACTAGGCCCGCCTTGACGCGATCCAGCAGTCCCTGGAACTCTGGAGGCCGACGGTCACCAACCAACAACAGCAACTTGACGAGCTTTGGTCGCAGGTGGGGCGGATCACTCTCCACCCCGCGTTGGCAGATCCGCGGACCCCAACCGTGGATCCAGTGGCGCACGGCGTGTCGGCCCGGCTCTACGCCGACCTGCAGCACCACCGGCCCGATGACCACAGCGAGCTACTCGACTCCAGAGGACCGGCACAGGGGGTAGTCACCACCCTCGAGCCGCCTCCGGTCAAGGGTGCGTCCTCTTCCCGATCTATGATTACTGCATCTCCTAGGGGTGAGTTCAGTCAAGGTCAGGGGGTAGGAGGTAGGATTTCCCATGACAGACAGTACCCATCTCAGTTGTCGCACTGGGCCTTGCAAAAGATGGATTTTCCATCATTCGATGGCGAAAATCCACAATTCTGAAAAGCTAGGTGTGAGAAATATTTTGATGTGCACCTCCTTGTGTTCCAAATTTGGTAGAGAGCAATATCAAGCACATTTTTGCCAGTTCAATTCTCTTAGACAAATAGGTACCGTAGGGGATTACATGCTCCGATTCGAAGAATTGATGCATCACATCCTAGCTCATAACCCACCTTTTGATCTGGTGTATTTTATTACACAATTCCTCGATGGGTTGAAGGGGGGAAATTCGTTTGGTTGTTATGTTAGATCAACTGAAAGATCTGGATTCTGCCTTTTCCTTTGCTACATTGCAGGAGGAATTCATGGAGGCCATGCCGTGTCGCAAGTGCAGGCGACAGGACGCCGCCAACCAACTCGTCCCCAGCACCGCTCCCACTCTTGGCGATCGGTGCACCACCGGCGCGCCAAATGCTGCCCGGGCCACCGGCAGCAGCTGAAGACCACAGAGCCCTCGATGCGGCACACCAACCTGACCGTCGCGATCCAGAGCGAGGAGAGGATCAGGTGGCTGCCCTCCGCAACTATCACAGAGCCAGAGGGTTGTGCTTCAAGTGCGAAGAAAGATGGGGACAAGGGCATCAGTGCGGGCCAATAGTCCAACTCCATGTGGTGGAAGAATTGTTAGAACTACTGGTGTAGTGGTCTTCGTTGCCACCATCATCGGCAACATGGGAGGATCCAGTGGTCCTCCGTCGTCGATTTCCATCTACAGCGCCCTAGGGACAAGCCGCTGCTCAAGGAGGGGCGAATGGCACGCCTGCTAGGTGGACTCCACCTATAGACAAGCAAGAGGGCATGAGCAGGCCTGCCGCCACCATTGACGGGCCTGAAGGGCGAGGGCCAGGCCAGTGTCGAGGCGAGGAATGAGTGTGTGTGTGGGCTGAGTGTGGCCTGTGTGCCTGGCTAGTTAAGGGGTGCGAGATTGAGGGTGTGGGCTATCGAATATCACTTGCTGTAACGAACCGAGAGCGAGGATGATCCTCCTCCTTCTATCCTCACCAGCTCCCTCTGTTTCCTTTACCTCTCTCCTTCCCAAATCTGACCCAGAAGAGAGAACTAAGTAGATCAGACCTGTTACAGCCGTCATGTCATCTTGAGATTTTATGAAGTCATTGTAGGTGTCTTATAGTCGACGGGAACGTCTTCTCCTGCTGAACGTGTTCCGTCGGAAATCCAGAAATAAATTCAGGATAAATGCGGGCAACATGATTTGAATCCTGGTGGGCTGGATCACTGTCGTCCTAACCATCCAACCACAAGTTGGTCCACCTTTACATATTTTATCTAGACCAGTGCTAGGCTCGGGTCAGCCGGCTGAAATTTTGGTCCACCCAAAACCCTCTTCCTCGCCCGCGCCCTTTCTCGTCAGAAGCGGTTGCCCACATTCATGCTGCTCTAGAGCAGCAGCTCGACATTGACGCTGGCCCAAAGCGAATGCGACCTCTTAGCGGTGCCAGCATTGAAGCGGCTCACCGGCTGAGAGCGTAGCCTGCATCTCGTCCCTGGTGTCCAATTAGGTAGCATTTCTCACTCTATGTCCCGTCCGAGCACTCTGCTCAAACTTATGGCAATGGGGTTCATAGTGAATTTTAAGGAATC
>NC_041387.1:27096468-27166477 GCF_002162155.2 Triticum dicoccoides
CATAGGGGTTTATAGAAAATATAAGCTTGCTGAGGGAGAGAGGAGAAGGAAGAAGAGAAAGCCCATGTGTCTACGAGGCATTTTTGTGTGCAATCAACTATTAGGGGGCATCAATTTTGCTAAGTTTTACCTAGGGGAAATATTGCGAGACAGAGCCTAGCCCCTAGCCGCGAGAGGGACATAAGCAACATTTTTTCATTTGTGTTCCCACCGGTTTCTCTCCTATTTCATGGCCACTTTGGCACGGGAAGGGGAAAACCATGTATTAATGTTGGATAGTGGTCTAAATTTTTACTCTTAGTTTCTAATCTGTTGGCGGTAGGCGTCTCATATGTCTTGAGGTTGTTTGTACAAGGATAGTTTGCTGCGAGTTTTTCATTGGAGCCTCGATGAAAAGTAAAAAAAAAATGTAAAAAAATGTTGTTACTGTCAACGAGTTCAAACAGATTTGATGCAATTTTTTGTTGTATTGATATCTCTTTTATGTGTGCATGGTTCAATTTTTCGACCTAATGTAATTTATTTATTAAATTATTAAGACCGACTAAAGAATACCGTATGTGTCATTATTTCATGAAACTACACAAGCAAGTAGAAGTCGACCATATTTGATACCCAAAATATAATGGGAAACATTACCTTCCAACCGGCGGATGAGTCGCTCGTATCCACCATCTTCCGTGGCAGTTCGATTTAATTTTAATCATACGGCACGTAACGCTACGTGAGACAGTTCAACAACTTTTGTAACATTGGGCATGTTGCACACACACAAGTTTGTAACACAGGCTATGTTAAAACATATGAAGCACCAACAAGTGGCCAACATGTATATAACTTGATCTTTTTTCATATTTTTTTTCTGCAACATTATCCTTGTTGCAGAAATACTTCCGCAACATCATCTATGCTGCAGAAATGTGAAAGACGGATTTTTTTTTGTAACACAACCTCTGTTGCAAATATTTTTCTGCAGCATGACCTTCGTTGCACAAATAACACTTAAGAAAATAACGGGTCACGCTAAAAAACACTAACGACTAAGAGCCATTCGTCTCTTTTTTCTTCTTTGTTCGTCTTTGCAACATGCTTTTTGTTGCAAAAATAATCTACGATATGACATCTGTTGCAAAAAAAATCTACAGACATTGCCACAACGTGATTTGTTGCAAAAAAATTCTGCAATATGATATTTCTGGCAAACAAAACTCCACAAATGTTTCCGCAACATGATCTCAGTTGCAGAAAATATTCTGTAACATAAACTCGGTTGCAGAAAAATTCTACAGACATTTTCGCAACATGATCTTTGTTGCAAAAGCTATGCCAGATTGGGGGGCTAGCGACCCGGCCGATCTTTTAAAAAGATCCGCCGGCGGACGCGTAGCAGTCCCCATAATATAATTTGACATGTTCTGTATTTTTGCTAGCCCCTTGGGCTTCGCGTCGCCTGGCCGGGCTGCTTCTAGCTCGGCCTCACGCCGTGTGCTGTCTGGGCTTGTTGTAGCGGGCCGAGAGTTGCGTCGGCCTTCCGCGTCCGAGGTTCAAAGGCTCGAGAAGGTTCGCGCTGGTTCGCTCGCTCCTCCGCTTCCATCTCCGGCACCACCACCGATCCATAACGCGACCTCACGAACCTTCCAGACCCCGCTCCCGGAAATCTCAAAAGCCGACCGCGCCACGCTCTGATCCGTCGCAGCCTCCGGGAGGACCATCGACTCTGCAGATCGACCGAGCCATAGCCATAGCCATGGACGTCCTGAAGCGCGAGCTGCAGCGCAAGCGCCAGCAGCTGGACGCCGACTTCGGCGGCCGCAAGGTGCTCCGCCGCGCCGAAATCGAGGCGCGTGAGATCCAGCGCCTCCGCGTCGCCGAGCAGGAGCGCCTCCTACAGAAGCGGCAGAAGGAGGAGCAGCTCCGGTCCAACCCCGCCGCCGCCTCCTCCTCCTCCTCCTCGATGCCCGCGTTGCCTCCAGCCGCCGCCTCCGACGTGGCGAAGGCCGACGACCGAGCGGACGATTCGAGGGATTCGTCGTCGCTCCCGAGGGAGGAGGTGGTCCGGCGCCTGCGTCTGCTGCGCCAGCCGGCCACCCTCTTCGGCGAGGACGACGCCGCGCGCCTCCGCCGCCTCCACGACGCGCTCGAGGACCCCGCCGCGGTCGCGGGCGTGGACGCCACCGAGATCGGGGAGGGGCAGACCAACGACTTCCTCCGCGACATCCAGGCCCCGCGCGCCAAGGCCGCGGCCGTGGCGTCCAAGCCCAAGCCCGGCGCGGCCGAGAGGAGCGGCGGCGAGAAAGATAAGGACGAGGTTCCTTTCGACGAGCTCTGCGACGAGGACAAGATCGTGGCCTTCTTCAAGCGGCTGCTGGGCGAGTGGAGCCAGGAACTAGACGAGATGCCCGACGTGGAGCGGCGCACGGCCAGGGGCAAGGCGGCAGTGGCCACCTGCAAGCAGTGCGCGCGCTATCTGGAGCCGCTGTTCAAGCTGTGCAGGAAGAAGGACCTCCCCGGCGACGTCCGGCGCGCGCTGCTGGACGTGGTGAGGTGCTGCGCGCGGCGGGACTACCTGGCGGCGACGGACGCCTACATCAGGATGGCGATCGGCAACTCGCCGTGGCCGATCGGGGTGACCATGGTGGGCATCCACGAGCGGTCGGCCCGGGAGAAGATCCACGCCAACGGCGTCGCCCACGTGATGAACGACGAGACGACCAGGAAGTACCTGCAGTCCGTGAAGCGGCTCATGACCTTCTGCCAGCGCAGGTACCCCACGGACCCGTCCAGGTCCGTCGAGTTCAACAGCCTCGCCAATGGCAGCGACCTGCAGTCCCTCCTCGCCGAGAAGGGCGCCGAGAACCGCCCGGAGGAGACGCTCCGGCTGGTGGCTGCCTCTTGACAGACGACGAATCACCATCGCCAATCTCTGCATTGTAGAAGCTCAACTCCAACTTTATTGCCATTTGAGAAACAGCTGATTACTGAAAATTGTTCTCTTGCGCTCTTGTTGGCTGATAAAATCTGGCTGTGATAATCAAGACCTAAAGCCATCCTGATGACAGTTTGTATATTCATTATTTTGTTGTAGACACGGTAAAAAGTTGGGAGTGTGATGATGATTACTTTACTTGGTGTGCTCCTGAACGCAGCAGCACTCTGTTCCTTGTTCTGATAACCACATGGACGGTCCCTCAAAGAAACAAAATCACAGGTAACGTGAAACTGCAAATTCGTTTTAAATTTGTCCGAGAATTCATTTTAAGATGTGAAACTGAGTAAATTTGAGCAAGTTCTAACTGCATGTAAATTTTCGTCGAGAATAGTCATGTGCCAATCTGTGCAAAGAAAGGCAAAAATGAGTGCTCTTAAAAGGTTTTTCTTCTTCTTTTTTGTCAGTATCATCACACATCTTTACTTCGCTAAAATTTGAAACAAGTGTGCTAATTGTAAAAAGAAGGTTCTTCCTTACCTATTTTTTTTTTCTGATTTACGATTCATAGGGGGGCTCACACTTGAATTTCAGCATCTCGTTAAGCTGCTTTTGAAAAACACGGGGAAAATGCTTATATGAAGGATGAGCTTTGGGTCACTATATTCACAAATTCTTCGACGCTTCCAACTTTTTTTAACACAAGAAAGGTGCCATTGAGCGCTAAATTTTCATTCGTCTCAAAAGCAAAGTACAACATGTATTACAAATCCCTCCACCTCAAAGTTATGAAGATGAAACATAGAAGGGCAGGAAAAATTGCCTTGAGAAGAACGGGTGAGCATAGGTTCTATTCTTGAATTAAGAACCTGATGAGCACAATTGTGTAAGAAATTGCTGACCGGAGGGCGACATCTCCAGCTTATACTTCTGCCTGTTGATGTTTCCCGCCGCAACCATCTTCACAAGAGAGAGATTAACTATGAAGAAAGTAACCTGCAAAAGAGGAATCTCCATGCACATGCTTTGTACAGTGCATGACAATGGGCCTCATTATCATTAACTCTATAGTGATACTAGATGCGTTGGGTGTCTTCATTACTTGATTCCCATGTGGTTCTCAACATAGTGCACAACACGTCTATTTATACATCAAAGTTGTAACACTTCGTCCAGCAATTCAAGCTTGTTGTCTGATACTTTTCTTCTTCAGATTTCGTACGCTCTGAGAGTAAGTAGGAAAGGGGAAGAAAGAGCACAATAGCACTAGGAATGGAAACATGGAGGAAAGCTTAACTTTTTTGTTTTCACTTCTCATGTTGGAGGTGCAAATATTTAGTTTTGTGTTTTCCTTATGCCTTCCATTTATATGGTTGTTGAGCACTCCTTCCTCTCCTCCTTCGCTTGAGCAAAAGATTAATGTACCGTAAATATGTGTGCACATACTTAGACAATCCGAGATCTTGAAGGCTAGTCGAGAGGAGGAAGAAAAGAGAGCTTGAGAGCAGTGGGAATGGGAACATGGAGGAAGGTCTAAATTGCTTTGCTTTCACCTCTAGTGTTGGAGGTGAGAATTTTGTTTGGTATTTCCTGATGCCTCCTATTCCTATTGTCCTCAAGCACTCCTTCCTTTTCTTTTTGGCTTGCTTGGTTGCTTGAGCGTAAAAACAAAATTTAGGTGCACATATTCAATGTGATATCCCAAAAGAAAGCTAGGAAGAGCAAGAAGGGAGGGCATAAGAGCAACGGGAATAATAAGAACATAAAGGGCCTAACTTGCTGGTTCTCCACTTCTTGTGTTGTAGTCGGTATTTATTTTGATATTTCTCTATCCCTCCCATTCCTATCCTTCTTATGGGCTCCTCCCTCTTCCTTTTTGTTTGCTAAATTGCTTTAGCAGAAAAACAGAAACATACATGTGCATATATTCAGGTGATATGAGTTGTCCACTGTGAGTTGGGAAGAGGAAGGAATAGCGGAAAATGCCAATGGTGGCCGCGCTGCAGGCAGGCCGGAATCTCGCCCGCTGCATGACCACGGGGATGCGTGTTGGCATTGTATATGTCATGTATTTGATTTGTTTTTGGCCCGTATTGAAGTCGTCAGGCCCCACGCGCATGCAAAAGGCAGCTAGGCTCCTGACGCTCGTCTGACATGCACGCACAGCGTCCATCGCGGTCTGAAGACCAGTACGCACCCTTGCATGCATGCCGTGGAGGATTTTTGGCCAACGAAGCCCACTGATTGCTCAAGTGTGGACGTGGACCATTTTCGCCCAGTGAAGACGCAAGTTTGTTCACCATTAGCCCACCTTCAACTGATGATTACTTTTATTTTGTTTCATGCTAACACGACTGGATGTGGGGATTAGCAAGTGCTACAATGTTTTCTTCTCTGAAAAGTATCACGACTAACTTGGGTTCCATCTCCCCCGCAAAAAAAAAATGTGGGTTCTATCTGTTCTGCACGAAACAGCTTAGCGTCATGTTTAGTGCCAATGGTTTACGCGATAGAACAAACAGATTATTCTCGATTAATCACGCCGGAGCGCCACGTTCATGCCCAATGACTGGTTTTTTTGCTAGCGATTGCAGTTTTATGCGGAATGGCCCTCTGATGTACTCCTATCTAAAACTAAAATACATCTAGATACATCCATTTCTACGACAAGTAATTCCGAACAGAGGGAGTAACAGCTTTCGCCGCGCATCGTGGTTCACTTTCCCCCGCCTGTCATGTCTGAGAATTTACTACGCCTCACATCAACCCACCCGCCTGTCATGTCCTTCATCTCGTGTTCTAGCGTGCCACGTTAAGATGGTTGTGTGGAATTTTGATGTTTCATTTGCTAAGAAAATGTGTACTGAAAATCTGACATGATACAGCGTCGTCATTGGCACACCAACAGCTTCATGGCAGGTTGCATAGTTGAGCTTAATTAAGCCGGCTAGAGGCCAAACAATGATTTAAATCAAGTCAGTTTGGACGTAAAGTGAAACAGGGCCAGGGCCATGCTCATTGCACGTTGGGCACACCATCCCCGCTCGGTGAGAACAGCTTTGCGCTGGCCGGAGCACTTTAAGCCGTGTTGTCATGTCACCTCACCACAGTTTGATCAGCATTGTACAGGGCCACTAGCACGTAGCTACAGTAGTTGTCGCTAGGCATGGTCACCACTCAAACTTCTCTGTCATGAACCGTACAATCTCTTAATCGAACAACCAATTCAAAACCTTAGTCGAACCAACGATTTGTACACAAAAAATGAAGGGTTATGGTTGGGAAAAAGTCACCAACAATAGTTTGCGAAGATGATTCAAACACTCTGTTACATAAATCATTAGACTTCTGGGTCATCTCCTTTCTCGACTATTGCTCTCATTGACAGACAAGCACATTCCTCCTGTTAAGATTTGCCTTACCTAACTAAAGCCCTGTTCGGAACTTCCCCGCTCCGCAGAGTTGGGGAGTTGGGTTTTGGCAGCTCCATCAAATTCAGGTAAAGTATGGCCCGCTCCCGGAGCGGAGAGAAACCGAACGCAGCCTAAGAGTCACCAATGCATCAAAGCTCACACACAGGGGGGTGTCATACACACTTCCATAGATTAAGCACAACATATGAAATCGTTTACAGTTTCCATCAATTGCTCGCAGAAATGAGAATTTTAACAGGTTGGCATGCAAAAACGAAATGATCACCCCAATGCCTCGCAAATTACCTATTCATATTCATCAGGAGTGTATAGAAATATATATCATTTACAAACAATTTTCGTAAGTCCTAAAACCCTAAAACTTGATGTCATGAATGACCATTCATCATCGGGCTATTGAGAATCTGATCACAGGTTCGCTGTGATATTTTAACAATAAACAAATACATCACATATAAAAAAAACTTAAGCTAACACACAACATGTGTTGGTGTTGACTAATAAACAGATCAAGTTCTCGCACAGAACTAGCAACCATGCATAATTGGAATACCCATCACCCATCTTTAACAATTTGACATGGTTCACAAATGGTACAAATCCATTACAATAATTACAAACATATGCCCAAGTCGAATGGATCGCCGACAGAGAATAACAGCCAAAGAAACAGAGCTTGAGTAGCTTCAACCAGGGATTTTGCTGAACTGGCCAGAAGGCAATATTACAAGATCACAACAGTAGAAAAATGCATCAGATTAAACGCCTTCTACTTCAGTGTTCATGATACAGACCATATCAGCATGGTTCTGATCAAGAACAGAACAGAAACCGCTTCATTAGAGGATGCTCCGAAGTAAGTTATGCAGTGAACAAAGAACAAGCCAATCACGCAATGCATCCAGACATGTCAAATTCATTTTGTGAATAAACAAAGCCCATCCATCTGGGACACTGATTGACAACCATACAAACGCAGTAGAACACAAATGCATCATCATATTTTTTTTCCTAAATATCTAACCCACAGAATGTTTCTCACACAAGGGACACAGAAGCCACGAAATTCGATCTTGTACGATACTGATTTCAGGAGAGAAATGTGGTTATATTCAAAATCTAACAAAGAACAAGGCCGACACATACTATGTTCAGAATTAAAGGTTTTTTTGGATGAGAACATTTTAATCTAAAATACCTTTTGGTCCAGCCACTTGTAGCTCAACCAGCGTTTCCGGCAAGGGATGCGGCCTTGCCGCCACGGCACACTTGATCTTCAGCGTTGCTCAAGTCTGTGACTCCGGTGGATAAGGGGTCAACGAAACAAACTGAAATCCATGGAACAGAAAATCTTGGCAATCAGTGGTAGGAATTCAAACTTTACCCCACTTGAATGAAATAATTATGAACCTTGGATTAGCTCAAGAACAGAACATCAAATCCATTATTAAGTTCCATCAGGATTAAGCATCGATTATCCAAGTTAGAGGAATCCTCAAGACATCAGAAAAATGAAGCCGATCTGGCACATAAGCATGGGTATGAACAAAAAAATTCTATATATTGTCTAAACAAACATCACGGCAAATTCAGATCTGCGCAGCAACAGGATGAGGAGAGACTTATCTAGTTCAGACGAAGGGGATTACAAGCAAAGAAAAGAAAATCGCATCTGCACATAAGGAATAGATGGAAGGGGATTACAAGAAAAAAAAGAGCAGCCTATTTTGGATTCAATAACAGAAGTGATATGCATCTCGATCGAGCCATACACCTAGACCACCCGTACCAAAGGAATAGATGGAACAAAATAAAAATCACCAAAAAAGTGCAAATCTGAAACAGATGAACAACAGCTAGGAGAAAAGCACAAGTAATTGATGTGTGATCCAGCCTCACCGACCGAAACAATGTAGAAAATGATTTTTCCCGGATAGATCCGTGGACGAGGACCTTGCCCTGGGCAGATCCGGTGTTGTGCAAACTTGAGTTGAGTCGCCGCCGAAGTGGAAGATGACGCGGGATCCGGGTGATTTGGCCGCCGGAGTGTAAGAGGATGAGTGCTCCAGAGAGCCCGAACCTGTACAAATCAAGCTCCGTCAGTCAACTTTATTCGAATCCGGTACAGGGATTAGGAACACACGATGACCTAAGGGAAAAAAAGAGGGCACGCAATACACATACCCGGCGTCTGGTGGACATCTCGCCGGGCAGCACCCCGCCGCCGTCGCCCGAGGGGAGAGAAAATAGGGCAGAGAGGCAAGTCTGTTCTGTGGCTGGGGCTTCTTCCACGGGGGTGGTGGTTTGGGGAGAGGTGGACGACGAGATTCTCCTTCCTGTGCTGATTCAAACGAATAACAATGGGCCAAGAAACTTGGTGCATGACATGTGAGCGAGGAACAAGAGCAGGCCGATGGGCCAAACATGTACGCCTAGGGTGCAAATAGGTGTATCCCAGGGTTTCTCAAAAAAAAAAAAAGGTGTATCCCAGACCGTATATGCATGCCTAGCCTGGCAGCAGTCTGCCAATGATCTGACACAATCCACATCCCAAAGCCCATTCCAACGACCAGGATTTCGGCCTGCCTGATGCTCGGCCACCAAAAGCTCTCACTCCGATTTGCCCCCCTACACACCAAGAATTTGATATTGACATATCTTAGAACTTGTAGCGATAGATTTTGATGTTCAAGTTTCAAGATTAACATTCTTAGTTTTTGAAATTTCAAACATTGTGGTGTGGCTGCTAGTGTGAACTCGTCTCGAAAATACTCCTATGTTGGTTCTTGTGGTAAAAAAAAAATCACTTCTCACTGATTGCCCAAAACCTGCTATCACAAGGCTGAACCTAACATCAGAGGTGCTACCTTAGTGATGTTTGAATTGTGTTTATGTACTACTCCCTTCGTCCGAAAATACTTGTCATCAAAATAGATAAAAGTAGATGTACCTGTCACATTTTTTTCTCCTATGAACACATACTTCTACTTCCTTAAAAGAATAGTCAACCTTTTGAATTTTCTTTCCAGGTAGCAACCTTCTGAAATTAATTATACTAAGGCCAACTCTAGCCGATCCCCTATCCAACGTTAGAGGAGTAAAAATCCGGTTTTACTTCTCTAACCGGCACCTAGCCAATCCACTAAACTGAATGAAGGAGGATATTTTATACTCTGCCTCCTACCAGGCACCTATATTTACTCCATCGCTACCGCTTGGAGGAAAAAATCCCCTCGCTCACGCTGCCTCACCAACCCCATTCCACGCCGCCTCTACGACGGCTCCATCCATCCCGCCACCGCCGGTCACCACCCGTCACCGCGGACGCTCTGTAGGCCCCACCCGGATTTGAGTCTTTGTCGCCATCGCCGGCGCAAAAATCGGCAGACCTACGGCTGCAGCCGCCGCGGCTGGGTTTGACGCATTCGGCTGCCGGCAACTGTGCCTTTCTCATGGATTGGCCGGCTACCGAACCACACAGCCCCGACAATAAGTCTGTGTCGCATGCAGGTAGGGCCACCTCCTCTAGCCGCTCGGATCTCAGTTGTCGCCGACTCGTCGGCAAAGTCACGCCCGACCGTCGGTCGGTCTCTGCACTGGCCAAACAGCTAGTAGGCTCCCCTTTGCCGGTAATAAAGTGCGACGACTGCCCGCAGCAGGTGATCCGTCGAGTTTCTACCATGCCAGAACATCCCGGATGGGAGTTCCTCAAGTGCAAAAAAGATGGGATGCGTGCTTGTTTTGATTCGGTTGGTTACCGGAATCAGCGCAATTTGTAGCTCATTGTTTGCTCAAATTTGTGTGTAGGATGGATGCAAGGTTTGGTGTTGGGAAGAAGATTACATCGATCTATTGATCACGAAAAATTTGTTAGATGTTCGTGCACTCCTTGCTAGAGTAGAGACTAGATGCGATGCAATGTCGAATTCGTCGAAACCGAAGAAAAAAGGAGTGTGCAAACTCGAGAAGCCAATCGAGAGAATCAACAACGAAGACAGAGAGAAAAATTTAATCCCACTAGTGGGAGCAGTTATGGAAGTTGGACATCTATTAAAGTGCCTAATTGTGATCCTTGTTTTCTTTGGCCTCGTTCTCGTAGCGAAGAATTGGTTAATTGTGTACTCCGATGTATCAAAATGTCGTTCAATGAAATAAAGAAGGAATGAAATTTGTTTCGGTGGCTGAAAATAATATGCAAATGACAAAGAAAAATCTCCGTTATATTTAGAGGATCAGTTAGGTTCGACCAAAACTTAGTGGAGTAAAAATACTCCACTAAGTTTACTCCAGCGTTTTACTGCTCTATTTATAGGGGATCGGTTAGAGTTGGCCTAAGATCCACATTTTTTATATTCCTCCCATATTTTCATCATATATAAAATCCGTTCATTATGCTTAGATCTCTACAAGTACTAAACTTTAGTCGAGTCAATTACACCGGTGGTGCTAGAACTTGGTGCAAATGGTCACTTTAGTGCTAGAACTTGTGGTGTACATTCAAATGGTGCAAAAACTTGGCTTAGGCGTGCAAATATGGTGCTAATCGTGTATGTATACATCGGGCCGGTGATGAGGCAAGCCAGCGTGGCTTAGGGCCCATCGTCAGTCACTGAAATGTGCATGGTGACGAGTGACACTTTTGCAAAAGAAAAAAACCCTTGGGTTTTTATTATTTTTCTCGGGTGTACAGTAATTTATATGTGCGGCATCGGATGGGTCCCATCTGTCAGGGAAACATCACAAAATTTGTAATAAAATGAAAAAAAAAGCACAGTGTGGGTTTCAAACCAGTTACCAAGGTTCAAACATCATGCACAGCTAGCCACCAGCCGACCAAGGTTCAAACAGTATGTGTTTTTTTTTTCATTTTTTGAAATTTGTAAATAAAATTTATGTAAGTTCTACACCCTCTCATTCAAAATAAGTGTGTGGTTTCGAATTAATATTAGTTCAACCTTATTTTAAAGTTGTGACACTTATTAATGAACGCAGGGAGTAATAAATAAATATTATACATATAAATAAAAGAAATTAGAAAAAAATGCTCGCCTATTAATTTAAAAATCATCAAATTAAATTATGAATGACTTGTAGGTTTTTGCATAAATAAAGTATTAATGCAATTTTAAAAAATACGTGTATTTAAACAAATTACCGTAGAATTAAAAATGTGTTTTACATTAAATTTCATTTTTTATGTAACGTGATCATGCATTATTTTTTATGTTGTGTTAAAAGTGTTCATGCATTTCAGTAAAGTTTGTGTGTTTTCTAAAAAATATAGATATATGTTTGCAAACAATATGAGCCTAGTATGCCCTCAGAATGCAGATTCTCAAATCAATATGTATATATCATTATAATTTAGATATTTTTTTCAACTTTGGAAAAATAATAAGAAAAAATAACATGTTCTAAATAACATGCAGTCTGCTTTAGCCCTACAGGCGTTCTGTTGTAGACATAAGGATTGACGATCCTCTCTAGCCATCAAAGTTCCTTTGTTTGTATTGGTAGGCTGTCTTGCTGGTATCTCCTAGGTCGCTGGTCCAAAAATCCCACGGCCGTATCATTTTTTCCCGAATTAAATTTTTTAGCTTACGTTATTTTGCCAAAAGTTATATAGGTTTAGTATCCATGTAGAACATCAAATGTTATCTTGGTGTGCGTGTTTGACCTAGGACACTAGTTCCACTAGTTCGAATACAACTCCGGCCTATTTTTCATTCTATTATAGATTTGTGGTGATGTTTTGCTGACAGGTTCGACCCACCCGATGCCATGCATGCAAATTACTGTACTCCTGACAGTGGCTTTTGCATGAGAAAAAATTGAGTTCTTTTTATTTGTAAAAAGAACGTGTCACCCGTCCCCCTTCACCATGCAGTCATTGACGGTGGGCCCTAAGCCGCACTGGCTTGCCTCATCATTGGTCCTGGCATATACAATCGTGATTAGCACCGTATTTGCACGTCTAAGCCAAGTTTTTGCACCATTTCAATGTACACCATAAGTTCTAGCACTAAAATGAACATTTACACCAAGTTCTAGCACCATCAGTGTAATTGACTCACATTTAATCTTTAATGCGCCATGTGCACCACATCCGCCTTCACTTCTTCTCATCCTACCGCGTGAACCTTATATATAAGTGTGCAAATGGGTAGAGAAAGTAGTACAAGGAGCAATAGGAAAGCATACTGACCAAGATGGAGGGAGCTAAAATAATGATGTTCATATATACTTTTTGTTAAGTCTTGAGCTTTCATTGCCATTTGGATTAGTTTAGAGTAATGGAACTACTAAGGAGACCCAATATGTCGTATATAGAGGTGCGCATATATAAGAATATGAGCTTGGGAGGCATCTGGAATGAAAAATAGAAAGAGGGGAGGAACAAACGAGCAAGTGCGGGACAACTAGTAGTAGGACTGTCTCATGAGTCATCCACGGCAATCAAATATCGAACAACAGCCTTATTTATTTGGGCTTTTGAGCAGCAGCATATAGAAAAAAAGAGCATGAAGTCCTCACGAACAGGGTGTTTTGGCTTGTTGCCAAACCATAGCCGGAGCAGCCTTTAGTTATACAGGTCGTAGCACCAATTGGAGGAATTTCAAAGTCTTCTTCCTTGGCAACCCCCACGTTGCTATTTTGACTTCTCTAATATCATAGAGACAATGGTACTTCGAGGTCTCGTAAAATTAAGGCCCATATATAACTTGTTCCGCGTTGGCTCCAGAGCATCACTGGTTTTGTAGTGGGCATACCATCGAAACAAACCATCATCCAAATTATCAATCTCTTCATGAAACTACTACACCAATACAATTGACAACTGTATTAGGTATATTGGGTAAATAAGAGATTAGTATTTTGATTACAAGGTTTCTTGATACTTTCAACCTACGGCTCATACGGATTGATAAAATCTTAGGTGGTCCACTCAAGAAAAAATATGGTTGTCCAACAAGTGCTTATCAGCCAAGTGATTGTGGATGATGAGCAATATCCCCCCCCCCCCTCTCCCAAATGGCCGAAGGTAAAGGAGTCTGTGCGGATAACCAACCTGTTGATGAGCTTGCATAAGTTCATGTCTACTCTGAAAGGGAAGAAGCTCTTTAAGTTTCGTTATCTTATGGATCTTGTTGTTGAGCACTC
Organism: Triticum dicoccoides; assembly: GCF_002162155.2. NCBI lineage: Eukaryota > Viridiplantae > Streptophyta > Magnoliopsida > Poales > Poaceae > Triticum > Triticum dicoccoides. The sequence goes on from NC_041387.1 coordinate 27,109,990, forward strand.
CGATACCATAAATAACCACAGCAGGCGAGAATAAACAAACAGAGTAAAAAAAAGTATACTGTCGTGGTTCTAAGTCTGACAGTAGAATGGGGGTAGGTATGGAGAGGCAAGATCCTAGCTATGGAGTAGTTGTACACACGAGTGTTTAGCGAGTTCAGGCCCTTCTCGGAGGAAGTAACAGCCCTACGTCTCGGAGCCCGGAGGCGGTCGACTGATTTCTGTGTATATGAGTTACAGGGGTGCGAACCCCTCTACCAGTGGAGGGGGGTGGCTTATATAGAGGACGCCAGGACCCCAGCCATCCCACGTAGCAGAGGATTAAAGTACATTAAGGCCGGGCGTTACTGGTAACGCCCTACTTAAAGTGTCATCATGACCATTAAGACTACTTAATTACAGACCATTTGGATGCAGAGTAGATCCTGAACTCCTGATGGTCGAGTGGGTCTTGATGGTCGAGTGTCTTCAGGTTTGTCGAGTGTCTTCTAGCCGGTCGAGTGAAGTCCCTCTTGGTCGACTGGAAGGTAGCTTCGTCTAGGGATGTCCTTGGGCATGGTATCCTAGATAGGTCTATGACCCTACCCTAGGTACATATCCTCATCATTAGCCCCCGAATGGATCGAGGTTCGAGTGAGGAAGGAGTTGATGATTTTCTCCGACTCATTTCTTGCGCTTTGATTGTGTCGTATCTTGGATTGGCGATTTTTCTTTCGGTGTTGGCATCAACTTTTACTTCAGTCGCCTTGATCCATTCTTATCTTCTGTCGAGTGAACTTTTGGACTTTGGAGAACTCCCAAGCGACGGATCGCGGGAAAGATATTGTCTGACAGATTGATCTGCTGCTAGCGGATTTTGCGGGATCCGAAATTTGGGAAGCGCGCGAAGCGGGGCGGTCCGCGGCAATCGGACGGGATAAGGCGTGGACGCCTCGATTCCCGCGCCGCCTTTTTCGCCACATATCGTGCGTGCGCGACTGTTTCGGGATGTGACAGGATCGCTCGGACCCACTCGTCAGCCACTCGGAAATGCCCTTATATAAAGCGCCGGGGGAGGGTTTTTTGAACAGTGCCTTCCCATTCTTCTCTCTTCCCTCTCTGCCTCCGCCCACTGCGCCTGCTCCCGGCTCCGCCTATCCACCTCTCGCGCGCTTCGCCGGTGACAATGGTGAAGGAGAAGACGGCGGCCCTAGAGCGCGCGAAGAAGGTGACGGCGACGGGGCAAGCGAAGGGGAGACCGTCCAGCCGGGGCGGATCTTCGTCGAGGTCCCGCCTGCCAAAGGGTTGGGTCCAAGGGGATTGGATCCGCTCGACCATCACCGAGAAAGATCTCAACGACCTGACCAATGAGGGACTGATCCCCCACGGGTCAGCGAGGCTCCCGGGGTCCGAGTGTCAACCGCAGCCGCAGGAGGGTGAGTGCGTTCTCTTAGCCACTCACGTAGATCGTGGTTTTTCTCTGCCGCCGAGTGTGTTCTTCCGTGGGTTTCTGAATTTCTTTGGGGTGCAACTCCACCATTTCAATCCCAATTATATCGCCTATCTTGCTGCCTTTGTGTCCATGTGCGAGAACTTCCTGGGTTGTCGACCGCACTGGGGTCTCTTCAAGCACATATTCACCTGTCGCTCACAGACAGTAAAAAAGGCGAGTCCGGATGATGAGAGGACCAAGGTTATTCAGATGTGCGGGGGTCTTGGGATTCAGTTGAGGAATAAGAGCACTTTCCCGGCCATGACCCTTCCTGAGTCGGTCAGAGGGTGGCAGTCGACTTGGTTCTACTGCCAAGACGAGTCGACTCCGGGGCAGTCAACTGGTCTCCCTCCGTTCTCCATGGACCGAGTGGACAAACCGTCTTCTCTGAAGGTGCTTCCTGAGGAGAAAGCCGAGGTAAAAATGTTGATGGAGCACGTGGTCCAACTCGTTCGGGACGGAGTGACGGGCATGGATCTTCTGGAAGTCTTCCTTAGGCGGCGCATCCAACCGCTCCAGTACCGAGGCCACCCGATGTGGCTGTACTGCGGTATCGAAGACACCACTCGGGTCCATCCAAAAGCAGTCGACGACGCCATGCTGGAGAGGTGGGTGGCCGCCATCACAGGGAACAAGGACAACCCTCGAGGGGCTAGGAGGATCCCGCCACTCGACTGTACTTATACGCCGGACGCGGTATGGCCACTTATCCCCAATTGTGATCTTGCTTTATCCATTCTGCTTTGCCGCGAATTGGTCGATTGATCTTTGTTTTGCTTTGTTGTCTGACAGGCCACCACTGAATTGTACTCGATGCCCAATGGGGCGCAGACGCCGACTGAGGAGGAGGAAGGAAGCGGGGGCGAAAGCCCGGAGGAGTGGGATTCGGATGCTGACGATGACGACGAGGGTGATGACTCTGATGAGGAGGAAGAAGAGGAGGAGGAGGAGGAAGTTGCACCTCCCCGCTCGGAGAGACGCTCGAAGCTTGCCCATGTTCCCGCGATTGAGCGGGGTAAGGGGGTCGCAACCGCTTCCCAGTCGACCAAGCGCCCTCGGACTACTTCTCCGGCACCGACTGAGAAGGCTCCGAAGCAATCTCGAGTGGCACCGTTGAAGCCTGCAAAGGTCTTGCCGAAGAAGAAGATGGTGATCCCCACTATCTTAGGGTAATGGTAGTTTTGAGCTTTCCCTGTTTCATGAACTTGTTCTTGGTCGACTCATGGGCCAATCGACTGACTTTTGGAACTGCAGCGCTGCTACTTCCGACACTTCGGCGAGGGCCGAAGACCACGAGATGGAGGATGTTGTAACCTCGAAACCTGGTATGACTCCTGTGCTGCCGTTTTCAGTCGACTGACTTATTATCTCTAATTTTGATTCTTTCTGCAGTTTCATCTAACATTGTTATTGACCTTGACGACGACGACGAAGAACCACCACGGCCGAGGAGAAGCAAGAAAACGTCTGCTGGCAAGGCGACTCAGGATGTGCCGGCACCCGAGACGTTGGTCGTGGAGGGAGACAATGTCACTCAACCCACCGTAACCTTCGCGGTGCCGTTGACGAGTGCTCGCCCTTCGTCGTCGAGTGCTGCTCAACCCTCGCTTTTCTCCACCTACCCCGTTCCAGAAGACGAAGACAGTGCTGCTAGAGAAGCGATACGCCAAGCGGGGGTCATGATGGAGCAAGTGAAGGCGATACGAGAAGCTAGCCAGGCAGCCTATGACGCCAGTTCAGCTCTTCAGAGTAAGGTTCAGGTCAGTCGGTCACTGCCTGTTCTGTTAGGATATGATATCTGTAAACTCTTCTTTCTGCAATTCTTGGAGTTTGTCCTGCACCCACTGGGTGTGTCGATTGAAATTCTGGACTAGTGGGGGCACGCTGAGTGCACCCACTGGGTGTAGTCCCCAAGGCTATGGTCAACTACTGGCAGTCGACTATAGTCTTTATGTCTTAAGTTTTTTCCTTACTCGACTAGGTCGAATAGATTCATAGACCGGTGGGGGCACGCTGAGTGCACCCACTGGGTGTAGTCCCCGAGACTGTGGTCGACTGCTTGCAGTCGATTATAGTCTGAAGAACACCTCTGTTTTTTTTTGTGTTGTTGGTCGACTGGTCGACTCTAACTGATGAAACTAGTGGGGGCACGCTGAGTGCACCCACTGGGTGTAGTCCCCGAGACTATGGTTGAATGTTTGCATTCGGCCGTAGTCTTAGAAACGCTATGATTTTTCCTTACTCACTCGGAAGTGAATTGTCTTTGACATCTGTCGATTGGTTCTTGGTAGAAATCTTGTGACCTTGCGGCTCGTTATACTGAGTTGGAGAACAAACACATTCAGCTCGAGCTCGATCTGAAACTGTCCCAAGAGAACTTGACGAAGGCGAAGGAGGAAGCTAAAGGTATGCTTGGTGAGGCCTTTGACGACTGCCTTTGCCTCTCACTTGTTTCCGAATCTAATCTCGCAGGCAAAGTGAGGGATGCCGTGAAGAAACAAGAGCTTGACTTGGCTGAGATGCAAAAAACTGCTTTAGAGAAGACCAGGCTTGCGGATGAGAAGCTGGCTTCAGTGACTAAGCTTGAAGAAGAAAACACCAATCTGAAAGCTGCTCTTGATGCTGCCAACCAGGAGGTCAGTCGACTGAAAAGCGACAAGACCACCCTGAATGACAAGGCCAGTGAGTTGAAGAGAAAGAAGAATGATCTAGAGGCTTATCTGGGTGGACCCGCCAAAAAGTTGTTCCTCATGCTTGAAGGTAATCCTTTGACCAAACAAATATTTTAATTGTAACCTCCGAATGTTTGTCTTGACTCGGTGGTTGTGCTTGCAGAATTGTGTCAGAACTTTGAAGCGGAGACTGGTCGACTGGAAGTAAACCTGGACCCCATCAACTCTCCTGTGAAAGATGAAGTCGCCATGGACGTGCTCCGACTTGAATCTCGTGTTGCTGCCGTCATCGATTATCTCGCAAGGCTGAAGGTCGCAACTTCCCGTATCGACACAACACTCTGGCCAAGAGAGACACTCCAGAACAACCTCGAGCCTCTGATGACTCGACTGAACAAGGTCCCAACTCGAGTGCAGGAGTAGAAGAAGTCTTCGGCCAGGTGCGGCGCGGATGTTGCTCTGTCTCTGGTCCGCGTTCACTGCAAGGATGCACGAGAGGACAAGCTGGTGGCTCTTAGGGTGGCCAACACCAAGAAGCACGATTTCAAATCTTTCATGGAGACCTTCATTGCTGCTGCCACTCGGATTGCAGATGGAATTGATCTGGACGAGTTTGTGGCACCTTCCAGCCCTCCACAGGAGGGGTAAAAAACTTCTGAGCTTGATACTTTAAATTTGCCTCGGTATGCCGAGTGAGTTTTATAACCAACAAACCTTAACAGGCCTAGCGCCTAAGCACTTTCGGTTCCGTTAGGTGTTATCCGAACTTGGGTTCGTCGCTGAATATGTTTGCATTTGGTTTGAGGCGTCTTTTGCAGGTTAAAGCGAAGCGCTTATTGCCATCGACTTGTCCCCCAATTCACTTAGGCGAGCACTGGGCTGCAGCTAAGTCCCCGAGTGAGAGGTTTGCCCTCCACTCGGTAGGATTTTTAGATACTTAGGCGAGCACTAGGCTGCAGCTAAGCCCCCGAGTGGGAGGTCTGCTCTCCACTCGGTAGGATTTCAGACACTTAGGCGAGCGCTGGGCTGCAGCTAAGCCCCCGAGTGGGAGGTCTGCTCTCCACTCGGTAGGATTTCAGACACTTAGGCGAGCACTGGGCTGCAGCTAAGCCCCCGAGTGGGAGGTCTGCTCTCCACTCGGTAGGATTTCAGATACTTAGGCGAGCATTGGGCTACAGCTAAGCCCCCGAGTGGGAGGTCTGCTCTCCACTCGGTAGGATTTCAGACACTTAGGCGAGCACTGGGCTGCAGCTAAGCTTCCGAGTGGGAGGTCTGCTCTCCACTCGGTAGGATTTCAGATACTTAGGCGAGCACTGGGCTGCAGCTAAGCCCCCGAGTGGGAGGTCTGCTCTCCACTCGGTAGGATTTCAGATACTTAGGCAAGCACTGGGCTGCAGCTAAGCCCCCCGAGTGGGAGGTCTGCTCTCCACTCGGTAGGATTTTTGAATTGGTGGCGCAGCTCGGAGGGAGAGGGTAGCAGTCGACCTGCACCTCGTCCTCCTTGCAGAATGCATGTTGTACTTGTACTTAGGCGAGTTCTTGGACTGTAGTTAAGCCTCCGAGTGGAAGGCTGGCTTACCACTCGGTAGGATTTTATTTATCTTAGGCGAGTACTTGGACTGCAGCTAAGCCTCCGAGTGGAAGGCTGGCTTACCACTCGGTAGGATTTTATTTATCTTAGGCGAGTACTTGGACTGCAGCTAAGCCTCCGAGTGGAAGGCTGGCTTACCACTCGGTAGGATTTTATTTATCTTAGGCGAAACGGATTTCGCAGCTAAGCCTCCGAGTGGAAGGCTGGGTTACCACTCGGTAGGATTTTATTTATCTTAGGCGAAACGGATTTCGCAGCTAAGCCTTCGTGTGGGAGACTGGCTCACCACTCGGTTAGGATTTTTTTACAGACTTGGGTGAATCGGATTCGCAGCCAAGCCACCCACTGGGGGATTGTTTTGAGAGGACAAAAGAAATAATGATTGCAGGGAAGATTATAAAGCTTTCGTCTTTAATAAACAAACTACATGAGTACTTTTATTACAACTCGTCCGAGTGAATACTTAAGTGTAAAAGGGGCGGAGAAGTTCCGCGTTCCAAGCTCGGGGCTCGTCGATCTGATGCTCGACATTGTAAAGACGGTATGCTCCATTGTGGAGAACCTTAGTGACTATGAAGGGACCTTCCCAAGAAGGAGCAAGCTTGTGTGGTTTATGCTGATCCACTCGGAGAACTAAATCTCCTTCCTGGAAGGCTCGACTCTTCACGTTTTTGGCGTGGAAGCGACGCAAGTCCTGTTGGTAAATGGTCGATCTGATCAGAGCCATCTCCCTCTCTTCCTCTAAAAGGTCGACTGCATCCTGCCGTGCTTGTTCTGCTTTTGCTTCAGTGTAGAGCTCGACTCGGGGAGCATTGTGGAGAAGATCACTCGGCAAGACTGCTTCAGCCCCGTAGACCAAGAAGAATGGAGTTGTCCCAGTCGACCGGTTGGGCGTGGTCCTTAACCCCCAAAGCACTGAGGGAAGTTCTTCAACCCATGCACCAGCCGCATGCTTAAGATCATGCATCAAACGGGGTTTCAACCCTTTGAGGATCAAACCGTTGGCTTGTTTTGCTTGTCCATTCGACTGTGGGTGAGCGACTGAAGCGTAGTCGACTCGCGTGCCTTGAGATGTGCAGAAAGCTCTGAACTCTTCGGATTCGAAGTTTGACCCGTTGTCAGTGATGATGCTATGCGGGACCCCGTATCTGAATATCAATTCTCTGATGAAGCTGACGGCAGTACCGACATCGAGGTTCTTGATGGGTTTAGCTTCGATCCACTTAGTGAACTTGTCGACTGCTACCAGCACATGGGTAAAACCGCTTCTGCCCGTTCTCAAAGGACCGACCATATCCAAACCCCACACTGCAAAGGGCCAGACGAGTGGTATAGTCTTCAAATCCGATGCGGGCTTGTGTGACATATTGGAGTAAAATTGGCATCCCTCGCACTTGTCGACTATCTCCTTCGCCATTTCATTCGCTCTTGGCCAATAAAATCCGGCTCGATATGCTTTGGCCACGATGGTCCGAGAGGACGCATGATAGCCATAGGTTCCCGAGTGAATGTCATCAAGGATTATTCGACCTTCCTCTGGCGTTATGCATTTCTGGCCAACTCCAGTCGCGCTTTCTCTGTACAACTGTCCCTTTATCACAGTAAAGGCTTTAGATCGGCGGATGATTTGTCGAGCCTCTTCTTCGTCCTCCGGGAGCTCTTTCCTCAAGATATACGCGATATATGGTACTGTCCAATCTGGAGTGATCACTAGAACTTCCATGATCAGGTCGACCACCACTGGGACTTCAACCTCAGTCGGGTCCATGACACTCTTAGGTTGCGGGGCTTCATCGGTAAAAGGATCTTCTACGACTGACGGAGTGTGGATCCTATCTTCGCCAGATCGTCAACTGCTTGATTTTTCAGTCGGGGTATGTGGTGGAGCTCTAACCCCTCGAACTTCTTTTCGAGCTTCCTCACCGCATTGCAGTATCCAGTCATGGCTGGGCTTCTAACTGTTGGGGAACGTTGCAGAAAATTAAAAATTTTCCTACGGTTTCACCAAGATCCATCTATGAGTTCATCTAAGCAACGAGTCAAGGGAGAGAGATTGCATCTACATACCACTTGTAGATCGCGTACGGAAGCGTTCGAGGGAACGGTGATGATGGAGTCGTACTCGCCGTGATTCAGATCACCGATGACCAAGTGCTGAACGGATAGCACCTCCGCGTTCAACACACGTATGGTACGGACGACGTCTCCTCCTTCTTGATCCAGCAAGGGGGAAGGAGAGGTTGAGGAAGAAGGCTCCAGCAGCAGCACGACGGCGTGGTGATGGTGGAGAGGCAGTACTCCGACAGGGCTTCGCCAAGCACACAACGGAGGAGGAGAGGTGTTGGGAAGGGGAGGGGCTGCGCCTTGGATCAGGTGTTCAGCCCTCCCCTCGCCCCTCTATTTATAGGGGAAGGGGGAAGGGGGCCGGCCCCCTCTAGATGAGATCTAGAGGGGGGGCGGCCAGGGAGGGGGCTTGCCCCCCAAGCAAAGGGGGTGCGCCCCCCTTAGGGTTCCCCCCCAACCCTAGGCGCATGGGCCCAAGGGGGGGGCGCCCAGCCCTCCAGGGGCTAGTGCCCTGCCCCACGCGGCCCATGTGGCCCACCAAGAGGGGTGGCCCCTCCCGGTGGACCCCCGGAACCCCTCCGGTGGCCCCGGTACAATACCGATATGCCCCCGAAACTTTCCGGTGTCCGCATGACAACTTCCCATATATAAATCTTTACCTCCGGACCCTTCTGGAACTCCTCGTGACGTCGGGATCTCATCCGGGACTCCGAACAACATTCGGTAATCACATACAAGTCTTCCTAATAACCCTAGCGTCACCGAACCTTAAGTGTGTAGACCCTACGGGTTCGGGAGACACGCAGACATGACCGAGACGGCTCTCAGGTCAATAACCAACAGTGGGATCTGGATACCCATGTTGGCTCCCACATGCTCCTCGATGATGTCATCGGATGAACCACGATGTCGAGGATTCAAGAAACCCCGTATACTATTCCCTTTGTCAATCGGTACGTTACAAGCCCGAGACTCGATTGTCGGTATCCCAATACCTCGTTCAGTCTCGTTACCGGCAAGTCACTTTACTCGTACCGTAATGCATGATCCCGTGACCAAGCACTTGGTCACTTTGAGCTCATTATGATGATGCATTACCGAGTGGGCCCAGAGATACCTCTCCGTCATACGGAGTGACAAATCCCAGTCTCGATCCGTGTCAACCCAACAGACACTTTCGGAGATACCTGTAGTGCACCTTTATAGTCACCCAGTTACGTTGTGACGTTTGGTACACCCAAAGCACTCCTACGGTATCCTGGAGTTACACGATCTCATGATCTAAGGAAGAGATACTTGACATTGGAAAAGCTCTAGCAAAACGAACTACACGATCTTGTGCTATGCTTAGGATTGGGTCTTGTCCATCACATCATTCTCCTAATGATGTGATCCCGTTGTCAACGACATCTAATGTCCATAGTCAGGAAACCATGACTATCTGTTGACCAACGAGCTAGTCAACTAGAGGCTTACTAGGGACGTATTGTGGTCTATGTATTCACACGTGTATTACGATTTCCGGATAATACAATTATAGCATGAATAAAAGACAATTATCATGAACAAGAAAATATAATAATAATGCTTTTATTATTGCCTCTAGGGCATATTTCCAACAGTCCCTATGTACTAGAGTCAATAATCTAGTTACATTGTGATGAATCGAACACCCATAGAGTTCTGGTGTTGATCATGTTTTGCTCGCGAGAGACGTTTAGTCAACGGATCTGCGACATTCAGATCCGTATGTACTTTGCAAATATCTATGTCTCCATCTTGAACATTTTCACGGATGGAGTTGAAGCGACGCTTGATGTGCCTGGTCTTCTTGTGAAACCTGGGCTCCTTGACAAGGGCAATAGCTCCAGTGTTGTCACAGAAGAGTTTGATTGGCCCCGACGCATTGGGTATGACTCCTAGTTCGGTGATGAACTCCTTCACCCAAATTGCTTCATGCGCTGCCTCCGAGGCTGCCATGTACTCCGCTTCACATGTAGATCCCGCCACGACGCTCTGCTTGCAGCTGCACCAGCTTACTGCTCCACCATTCAACATATACACGTATCCGGTTTGTGACTTAGAGTCATCCAGATCTGTGTCGAACCTAGCGTCGACGTAACCCTTTACGACGAGCTCTTCGTCACCTCCATAAACGAGAAACGTGTCCTTTGTCCTTTTCAGGTACTTCAGGATATTCTTGACCGCTGTCCAGTGATCCTTGCCGGGATTACTTTGGTACCTTCCTACCAAACTTACGGCAAGGTTTACATCAGGTCTGGTACACAGCATGGCATACATAATAGATCCTATGGCTGAGGCATAGGGGATGACGCTCATCTCTTTTTTATCTTTTGCCGTGGTCGGGCATTGAGCCGAGCTCAATCTCACACCTTGCAATACAGGCAAGAACCCCTTCTTGGACTGATCCATTTTGAACTTCTTCAAAATCTTATCAAGGTATGTGCTTTGTGAAAGACCTATGAGGCGTCTCGATCTATCTCTATAGATCTTGATGCCTAATATATAAGCAGCTTCTCCAAGGTCCTTCATGGAAAAACACTTATTCAAGTAGGCCTTAATGCTGTCCAAAAGTTCTATATCATTTCCCATCAAAAGTATGTCATCTACATATAATATGAGAAATGCTACAGAGCTCCCACTCACTTTCTTGTAAACGCAGGCTTCTCCATAAGTCTGCATAAACCCAAACGCTTTGATCATCTCATCAAAGCGAATGTTCCAACTCCGAGATGCTTGCACCAGCCCATAAATGGATCGCTGGAGCTTGCATACTTTGTTAGCATTCTTAGGATCGACAAAACCCTCCGGCTGCATCATATACAGTTCTTCCTTAAGATGCCCGTTAAGGAATGCCGTTTTGACGTCCATCTGCCATATCTCATAATCATAGTATGCGGCAATTGCTAACATGATTCGGACGGACTTAAGCTTCACTACGGGAGAGAAAGTCTCATCGTAGTCAATCCCTTGAACTTGCCGATAACCCTTAGCGACAAGTCGAGCTCTATAGATGGTGACATTACCATCTGCGTCCGTCTTCTTCTTAAAGATCCATTTGTTTTCTATCGCTCGCCGATCATCGGGCAAGTCAGTCAAAGTCCATACTTTGTTTTCATACATGGATTCTATCTCGGATTTCATGGCTTCTAGCCATTTGTTGGAATCTGGGCCCGCCATTGCTTCTTCATAGTTCGAAGGTTCGCCGTTGTCCAACAACATGATTTCCAGGACAGGGTTGCCGTACCACTCTGGTGCGGAACGTGTCCTTGTGGACCTACGAAGTTCAGTAGCAACTTGATCCGAAGTACCTTGATCATCATCACTATTTTCCTCTTCAGTTAGTGTAGGCATCACAGGAACATTTTCTTGAGCTGCACTACTATCCCGTTCAAGAGGTAGTACTTCATCGAGTTCTACTTTCCTCCCACTTACTTCTTTCGAGAGAAACTCTTTTTCCAGAAAGGATCCGTTCTTGGCAACAAAGATCTTGCCCTCGGATCTTAAGTAGAAGGTATACCCAATGGTTTCCTTAGGGTATCCTATGAAGACGCATTTTTCCGACTTGGGTTCGAGCTTTTCAGGTTGAAGTTTCTTGACATAAGCATCGCATCCCCAAACTTTTAGAAACGACAACTTAGGTTTCTTCCCAAACCATAATTCATACGGTGTCGTCTCAACGGATTTAGACGGTGCCCTATTTAAAGTTAATGTAGATGTCTCTAGAGCGTATCCCCAAAATGATAGCGGTAAATCGGTAAGAGACATCATAGATCGCACCATATCCAATAGAGTGTGATTACGACGTTCGGACACACCGTTACGCTGAGGTGTTCCAGGCGGCATGAGTTGTGAAACGATTCCACATTTTCTTAAGTGTGTACCAAATTCGTGACTTAAATATTCTCCTCCACGATCCGATCGTAAGAATTTTATCTTTCGGTCACGTTGATTCTCTACTTCATTCTGAAATTCCTTGAACTTTTCAAAGGTCTCAGACTTGTGTTTCATCAAGTAGACATACCCATATCTACTCAAGTCATCAGTGAGAGTGAGAACATAACGATATCCTCCGCGAGCCTCAACGCTCATTGGACCGCACACATCGATATGTATGATTTCCAACAAGTTGGTTGCTCGCTCCATTGTTCCGGAGAACAGGGTCTTGGTCATTTTTCCCATGAGGCATGGTTCGCATGTGTCAAATGATTCATAATCGAGAGACTCTAAAAGTCCATCAGCATGGAGCTTCTTCATGCGCTTGACACCAATGTGACCAAGGCGGCAGTGCCACAAGTATGTGGGACTATCGTTATCAACTATACATCTTTTGGTATTCACGCTATGAATATGTGTAACATTACGTTCGAGATTCATTAAGAATAAACCATTGACCATCGGGGCATGACCATAAAACATATCTCTCATATAAATAGAACAACCATTATTCTGGGATTTAAATGAGTAGCCATCTCGTATTAAACGAGATCCAGATACAATGTTCATGCTCAAACTTGGCACTAAATAACAATTATTGAGGTTTAAAACTAATCCCGTAGGTAAATGTAGAGGTAGCGTGCCGACGGCGATCACATCGACCTTGGAACCATTCCCGACGCGCATCGTCACCTCGTCCTTCGCCAGTCTCCGCTTATTCCGCAGCTCCTGCTGTGAGTTACAAATGTGAGCAATGACACCGGTATCAAATACCCAGGAGTTACTACGAGTACTGGTAAGGTACACATCAATTACATGTATATCAAATATACCTTTAGTGTTGCCGGCCTTCTTGTCTGCTAAGTATTTGGGGCAGGTCCGCTTCCAGTGACCCTTCTCCTTGCAATAAAAGCACTCAGTTTCAGGCTTGGGTCCATTCTTTGACTTCTTCCCGGCAACTGGCTTACCGGGCGCGGCAACATCTTTGCCGTCCTTCTTGAAGTTCTTCTTACCCTTGCCCTTCTTGAACTTAGTGGTCTTATTGACCATCAACACTTGATGTTCTTTCTTGATTTCAACCTCTGCTGACTTCAGCATTGAAAATACTTCAGGAATGGTCTTCACCATCCCCTGCATATTGTAGTTCATCACAAAGCTCTTGTAGCTTGGTGGGAGCGACTGAAGGATTCTGTCAATGACCGCCTCATCCGGGAGGTTAATGTCCAGTTGGGACAGGCGGTTGTGCTACCCAGACATTTTGAGTATATGCTCACTGACAGAACTATTTTCCTCCATCTTACAACTATAGTACTTGTCGGAGACTTCATATCTCTCGACCCGGGCATGAGCTTGGAAAACTAGTTTCAGCTCCTCGAACATCTCATATGCTCCGTGTTGCTCAAAACGCTTTTGGAGCCCCGGTTCGAAGCTGTAAAGCATGCCGCACTGAACGAGGGAGTAATCATCAGCGCGAGACTGCCAAGCATTCATAATGTCTTGGTTCTCTGGGACGGGTGCATCACCTAGCGGTCCTTCTAGGACATATTGTTTCCTGGCAGCTATGAGGATGATCCTCAGGTTCCAGACCCAGTCCGTATAGTTGCTGCCATCATCTTTCAGCTTGGTTTTCTCTAGGAACGCGTTGAAGTTCATGTTGACATGAGCGGCGGCCATTTGATCTACAAGACATATTTGCAAAGGTTTTAGACTAAGTTCATGATAATTAAGTTCATCTTATCAAATTATTATAATGAACTCCCACTCAGATTAGACATCCCTCTAGTTATCTAAGTGTTACACGATCCGAGTCGACTAGGCCGTGTCCGATCATCACGTGAGACGGACTAGTCATCGTCGGTGAACATCTCCATGTTGATCGTATCTTCCATACGACTCGTGTTCGACCTTTCGGTCTCTGTGTTCCGAGGCCATGTCTGTACATGCTAGGCTCGTCAAGTTAACCCTAAGTGTTCTACATGTGTAAATCTGTCTTACACCCGTTGTATGTGAACGTAAGGATCTATCACACCCGATCATCACTTGGTGCTTCGAAACGACGAACTTTAGCAACGGTGCACAGTTAGGGGGAACACTTTCTTGAAATTATTATAAGGGATCATCTTATTTACTACCGCCGTTCTAAGTAAACAAGATGCATAAAACATAATAAACATCACATGCAATTATATAGTAGTGACATGATATGGCCAATATCATATAGCTCCTTTGATCTCCATCTTCGGGGCTCCATGATCATCTTCGTCACCGGCATGACACCATGATCTCCATCATTGTGTCTTCATGAAGTTGTCACGCCAACGACTACTTCTACTTCTATGGCTAACGCGTTTAGCAATAAAGTAAAGTAATTTACATGGCGTTCTTCAATGACACGCAGGTCATACAAAAATAAAGACAACTCCTATGGCTCCTGCCGGTTGTCATACTCATCGACATGCAAGTCGTGATTCCTATTACAAGAACATGATCTCATACATCACAATATATCATTCATCATTCATCACAACTTCTGGCCATATCACATCACATGACAATTGCTGCAAAAACAAGTTAGACGTCCTCTAATTGTTGTTGCATCTTTTACGTGGCTGCAATTGGGTTCTAGCAAGAACGTTTTCTTACCTACGAATAACCACAACGTGATTTTGTCAACTTCTATTTACCCTTCATAAGGACCCTTTTCATCGAATCTGCTCCAACTAAAGTGGGAGAGACAGACACCCGCCAGCCACCTTATGCAACTAGTGCATGTTAGTCGGTGGAATCGGTCTCACGTAAGCGTACGTGTAAGGTTGGTCCGGGCTGCTTCATCCCACAATACCGCTGAAGCAAGATAAGATTAGTAGCGGCAAGCAAGTTGACAAGATCTACGCCCACAACAAAATTGTGTTCTACTCGTGCAATAGAGAACTACGCATAGACCTAGCTCATGATGCCACTGTTGGGGAACGTTGCAGAAAATTAAAAAAATTTCTACGGTTTCACCAAGATCCATCTATGAGTTCATCTAAGCAACGAGTCAAGGGAGAGAGATTGCATCTACATACCACTTGTAGATCGCGTACGGAAGCGTTCGAGGGAACGGTGATGATGGAGTCGTACTCGCCGTGATTCAGATCACCGATGACCAAGTGCTGAACGGACAGCACCTCCGCGTTCAACACACGTATGGTACGGACGACGTCTCCTCCTTCTTGATCCAGCAAGGGGGGAGGAGAGGTTGAGGAAGAAGGCTCCAGAAGCAGCACGACGGCATGGTGATGGTGGAGAGGCAGTACTCCGACAGGGCTTCGCCAAGCGCACAACGGAGGAGGAGAGGTGTTGGGGAGGGGAGGGGCTGCGCCTTGGATCAGGTGTTCAGCCCTCCCCTCGCCCCTCTATTTATAGGGGAAGGGGGAAGGGGGGCAGCCCCCTCTAGATGAGATCTAGAGGGGGGGCGGCGGCCAGGGAGGGGGCTTGCCCCCCAAGCAAAGGGGGTGCGCCCCCCTTAGGGTCCCCCCCCCCAACCCTAGGCGCATGGGCCCAAGGGGGGGGGTGCGCCCAGCCCTCCAGGGGCTGGTGCCCTGCCCCACACGGCCCATGTGGCCCACCAAGAGGGGTGGCCCCTCCCAGTGGACCCCCGGAACCCCTCCGGTGGCCCCGGTACAATACCGATATGCCCCCGAAACTTTCCGGTGTCCGCATGACAACTTCCCATATATAAATCTTTACCTCCGGACCCTTCCGGAACTCCTCGTGACGTCCGGGATCTCATCCGGGACTCCAAACAACATTCGGTAATCACATACAAGTCTTCCTAATAACCCTAGCGTCACCGAACCTTAAGTGTGTAGACCCTACGGGTTCGGGAGACACGCAGACATGACCGAGACGGCTCTCAGGTAAATAACCAACAGCGGGATCTGAATACCCATGTTGGCTCCCACATGCTCCTCGATGATGTCATCGGATGAACCACGATGTCGAGGATTCAAGCAACCCCGTATACTATTCCCTTTGTCAATCGGTACGTTACAAGCCCGAGACTCGATTGTCGGTATCCCAATACCTCGTTCAGTCTCGTTACCGGCAAGTCACTTACTCGTACCATAAGGCATGATCCCGTGACCAAGCACTTGGTCACTTTGAGCTCATTATGATGATGCATTACCGAGTGGGCCCAGAGATACCTCTCCGTCATACGGAGTGACAAATCCTAGTCTCGATCCGTGTCAACCCAACAGACACTTTCGGAGATACCTGTAGTGCACCTTTATAGTCACCCAGTTTATGTTGTGACGTTTGGTACACCCAAAGCACTCCTACGGTATCCGCGAGTTACACGATCTCATGGTCTAAGGAAGAGATGTTGGAAATATGCCCTAGAGGCAATAATAAAAGCATTATTATTATATTTCTTTGTTCATGATAATTGTCTTTATTCATGCTATAATTGTGTTATCCGGAAATCGTAATACATGTGTGAATAACAGACACCAACATGTCCCTAGTAAGCCTCTAGTTGACTAGCTCGTTGATCAATAGATAGTCATGGTTTCCTGGCTATGGACATTGGATGTCATTGATAACGGGATCACATCATTAGGATAATGATGTGATGGACAAGACCCAATCCTAAACATAGCACAAGATCGTATAGTTCGTTTGCTAGAGTTTTTGCAATGTCAAAGTATCTCTTCCTTCGACCATGAGATCGTATAACTCCTGGATACCGTAGGAGTGCTTTGGGTGTATCAAACGTCACAACGTAACTGGGTGACTATAAAGGTGCACTACAGGTATCTCCGAAAGTATCTATTGTTTTATATGGATCGAGACTGGGATTTGTCACTCCGTATGACGGAGAGATATCACTGGGCCCACTCAGTAATGCATCATCATAATGAGCTCAAAGTGACCAAGTGTTTGGTCACGGGATCATGCATTACGGTACGAGTAAAGTGACTTGCCGGTAACAAGATTGAACGAGGTATTGGGATACCGACGATCGAATCTCGGGCAAGTAACATATCGATTGACAAAGGGAATTGCATACGGGATTGATTAAATCCTCGACATCGTGGTTCATCCGATGAGATCATCGTGGAGCGTGTGGGAGCCAACATGGGTATCCAGATCCCGCTGTTGGTTATTGACCGGAGAGCGATCTCGGTCATGTCTACATGTCTCCAGAACCCGTAGGGTCTACACACTTAAGGTTCAGTTACGCTAGGGTTGTAGGGATATGTATATGCAGTAACCCGAATGTTGTTCCGAGTCCCGGATGAGATCCCGGACGTCACGAGGAGTTCCGGAATGGTCCGGAGGTAAAGATTTATATATGGGAAGTCCTGTTTCGGGCATCGGGACAAGTTTCGGGGTTATCGGTATTGTACCGGGACCACCGGAGGGGTCCCGGGGGCCCACCGGGTGGGGCCACCCATCCCCGGGGGCCACATGGGCTGTAGGGGGTGCGCCTTGGCCTGCTTGGGCCAAGGGCACCAGCCCCACATAGGCCCATGCGCCTAGGGTTTAAGGGGGAAAGAGTCCTAGGAGGGTAAGGCACCTCCTAGGTGCCTTGGGGGGGAGGGAAACCCCCCTTGGCCGCCGCACCCCTAGGAGATTGGATCTCCTAGGGCCGGCCAACCCCCCTTGGCACCCCTATATATAGTGGGGGAGAGGAGGGACCTCACACCTTGAGTCCTTGGCCTTTGGTTGCCTCCTTCTCCCTCCTCAACACCTCCTCCACCTCCTTATTGCTTAGCGAAGCTCTGCCGGAGTACTGCAGCTCCATCAACACCACGCCGTCGTGCTGCTGCTGGTGCCATCTCCCTCAACCTCTCCTCCCCTCCTTGCTGGATCAAGAAGGAGGAGACGTGGCTGTTCCGTACGTGTGTTGAACGCGGAGGTGCCGTCCGTTCGGTGCTAGGATCTCCGGTGATTCGAATCACGTCGTGTTCGACTACATCATCCCCGTTCTTTGAACGCTTCCGCTCGCGATCTACAAGGTATGTAGATGCATCTATTCACTCGTTTCTAGATGAACTCCTAGATGATCTTGGTGAAACGAGTAGGAAAATTTTTGTTTTCTGCAACGTTACCCAACAAGAGATACTTGACATTGGAAAAGCTCTAGCAAAACGAACTACACGATCTTGTGCTATGCTTAGTATTGGGTCTTCTCCATCACATCATTCTCCTAATGATGTGATCCCGTTGTCAACGACATCTAATGTCCATAGTCAGGAAACCATGACTATCTGTTGACCAACGAGCTAGTCAACTAGAGGCTTACTAGGGACGTATTGTGGTCTATGTATTCACACGTGTATTACGATTTCCGAATAATACAATTATAGCATGAATAAAAGACAATTATCATGAACAATGAAATATAATGATAATGCTTTTATTATTGCCTCTAGGGCATATTTCCAACACCGACGATGACTAGTCCGTCTCACGTGATGATCGGACACGGCCTAGTCGACTCGGATCGTGTAACACTTAGATGACCAAAGGGATGTCAAATCTGAGTGGGAGTTCATTATAATTTGATTAGATGAACTTAATTATGATGAACTTAGTCTAAATTTTTACAATATGTCTTGTAGATCAAATGGCCAACGTAGTCCTCAACTTCAACGCGTTCCTAGAGAAAACCAAGCTGAAAGATGATGGCAGCAACTATACGGACTGGGTCCGAAACCTAAGGATCATCCTCATAGCTACCAAGAAAGATTATGTCCTACAAGCACCGCTTGGTGACGCACCCGTTCTCCCTGCGGAACAAGACGTTATGAACGCTTGGCAGGCACGTTCTGATGACTACTCCCTCGTTCAGTGCGGCATGCTTTACAGCTTAGAGCCGGGGCTCCAAAAGCGTTTTGAGAGACATGGAGCATATGAGATGTTCGAAGAGCTGAAAATGGTTTTCCAAGCTCATGCCCGGGTCGAGAGATATGAAGTCTCTGACAAATTCTTCAGCTGTAAGATGGAGGAAAATAGTTCTGTCAGTGAGCACATACTCACTATGTCTGGGTTACATAACCGCTTGACTCAGCTGGGAGTTAATCTCCCGGATGATGCGGTCATTGACAGAATCCTCCAGTCGCTTCCACCAAGCTACAAGAGCTTTGTGATGAACTTCAATATGCAGGGGATGGAAAAGACCATTCCTGAAGTATTTGCTATGCTGAAATCAGCAGAGGTAGAAGTCAGAAAGGAACATCAAGTGTTGATGATCAATAAAACCACTAAGTTCAAGAAGGGCAAGGGTAAAAAGAACTTCAAGAAGGACGGCAAGGTAGTTGCCGCGCCCAGCAAGCAAGCTGCCGGGAAGAAGCCAAAGAATGGACCCAAGCCCGAGACTGAGTGTTTTTATTGCAAGGAAAGTGGTCGCTGGAAGCGGAACTGCCCTAAGTACTTAGCGGACAAGAAGGCCGGCAAAACCAAAGGTATATTTGATATACATGTAATTGATGTGTACCTTACCAGTAATCGTAGTAACTCCTGGGTATTTGATACCGGTGCCGTTGCTCATATTTGTAACACACAACAGGAGCTGCGGAATAAACGGAGACTGGCGAAGGACGAGGTGACGATGCGCGTCGGGAATGGTTCCAAGGTCGATGTGATCGCCGTCGGCACGCTACCTCTACATTTACCTACGGGATTAGTTTTGAACCTCAATAATTGTTATTTTGTGCCAAGTTTGAGCATGAACATTGTATCAGGATCTCGTTTAATTCGAGATGGCTACTCATTTAAATCCGAGAATAATGGTTGTTCTATTTATATGATGGTCATGCTCCGATGGTGAATGGTTTATTCTTTATGAATCTCGAGCGTAATGCTACACATATTCATAGTGTAAGTACCAAAAGATGTAAGATTGATAGTGATAGTCCCACAT
This sequence comes from Triticum dicoccoides, assembly GCF_002162155.2. NCBI lineage: Eukaryota > Viridiplantae > Streptophyta > Magnoliopsida > Poales > Poaceae > Triticum > Triticum dicoccoides. The sequence goes on from NC_041387.1 coordinate 27,129,657, forward strand.
ACTTGTGGCACTGCCGCCTCGGTCACATAGGTGTCAAACGCATGAAGAAGCTCCATGCTGATGGACTTTTAGAGTCTCTTGATTACGAATCATTTGACACGTGCGAACCATGCCTCATGGGTAAAATGACCAAGACTCCATTCTCAGGAACAATGGAGAGAGCAACCAACTTATTGGAAATCATACATACTGATGTGTGCGGTCCAATGAGTGTTGAGGCTCGCGGTGGCTATCGTTATGTTCTCACCCTCACTGATGACTTGAGTAGATATGGGTATGTCTACTTAATGAAACACAAGTCTGAGACCTTTGAAAAGTTCAAGGAATTTCAGAGTGAAGTTGAGAATCAACGTGACAGAAAAATCAAGTTTCTACGATCAGATCGTGGAGGAGAATACTTGAGTCACGAGTTTGGTACACACTTAAGAAAATGTGGAATAGTTTCACAACTCACGCCGCCTGGAACACCTCAGCGTAATGGTGTGTCCGAACGTCGTAATCGCACTCTATTAGATATGGTGCGATCTATGATGTCTCTTGCCGATTTACCACTATCTTTTTGGGGCTATGCTTTAGAGACTGCCGCATTCACTTTAAATAGGGCCCCGTCGAAATCCGTTGAGACGACACCGTATGAATTATGGTTTGGGAAGAAACCTAAGCTGTCATTTCTAAAAGTTTGGGGATGCGATGCTTATGTCAGGAAACTTCAACCTGAAAAGCTCGAACCCAAATCGGAAAAATGCGTCTTCATAGGATACCCTAAAGAAACTGTTGGGTACACCTTCTACCTCAGATCCGAAGGCAAGATCTTTGTTGCCAAGAATGGGTCCTTTCTGGAGAAAGAGTTTCTCTCGAAAGAAGTAAGTGGGAGGAAAGTAGAGCTCGATGAAGTATTACCTCTTGAACCGGAAAATGGCGCAACTCAAGAAAATGTTCCTGAGGTGCCTGCACCGACTAGAGAGGAAGTTAATGATAATGATCAAGATACTTCTGATCAAGCTCCTACTGAAATTCGAAGGTCCACGAGGACACGTTCCGCACCAGAATGGTATGGCAACCCTGTCTTGGAAATCATGTTGTTAGACAACAGTGAACCTTCGAACTATGAAGAAGCGATGGCGGGTCCGGATTCCGACAAATGGCTAGAAGCCATGAAATCCGAGATAGGATCCATGTATGAAAACGAAGTATGGACTTTGACTGACTTGCCCGTAGAACGGCGAGCCATAGAAAATAAATGGATCTTTAAGAAGAAGACAGACGCGGATGGTAATGTGACCATCTATAAAGCTCGGCTTGTCGCTAAGGGTTATCGACAAGTTCAAGGGGTTGACTACGATGAGACTTTCTCACCGGTAGCGAAGCTGAAGTCCGTCTGAATCATGTTAGCAATTGCCGCATTTTATGATTATGAAATTTGGCAAATGGACGTCAAAACGGCATTCCTTAATGGTTTCCTTAAGGAAGAATTGTATATGATACAGCCGGAAGGTTTTGTCGATCCTAAAAATGCTGACAAGGTGTGCAAGCTCCAACGCTCGATTTATGGGCTGGTGCAAGCATCTCGGAGTTGGAACATTCGTTTTGATGAGATGATCAAAGCGTTTGGGTTTACACAGACTTATGGAGAAGCCTGTGTTTACAAGAAAGTGAGTGGGAGCTCTATAGCATTTCTCATACTATATGTAGATGACATACTTTTGATGGGAAATGATATAGAACTTTTGGACAGCATTAAGGCCTACTTGAATAAGAGTTTTTCAATGAAGGACCTTGGAGAAGCTGCTTATATATTAGGCATCAAGATCTATAGGGATAGATCAAGACGCCTCATAGGTCTTTCACAAAGCACATATCTTGATAAGATTTTGAAGAAGTTCAAAATGGATCAGTCCAAGAAAGGGTTCTTGCCTGTTTTGCAAGGTGTGAAATTGAGTTCAGCTCAATGTCCGACCACGGCAGCAGAGATAGAAGAGATGAGTGTCATCCCCTATGCCTCAGCCATAGGTTCTATTATGTATGCCATGCTGTGTACTAGACCTGATGTAAACCTTGCCGTAAGTTTGGTAGGAAGGTACCAAAGTAATCCCGGCAAGGAACACTGGACAGCGGTCAAGAATATCCTGAAGTACCTGAAAAGGACTAAGGAAATGTTTCTCGTTTATGGAGGTGACGAAGAGCTCGTCGTAAAAGGTTACGTCGACGCTAGCTTCGACACAGATCTGGATGACTCTAAGTCACAAACCGGATACGTGTATATTTTGAATGGTGGGGCAGTAAGCTGGTGCAGTTGCAAGCAAAGCGTTGTGGCGGGATCTACATGTGAAGCGGAGTACATGGCAGCCTCGGAGGCAGCACATGAAGCAATATGGGTGAAGGAGTTCATCACCGACCTAGGAGTCATACCCAATGCGTCGGGGCCGATCAAGCTCTTCTGTGACAACACTGGAGCTATTGCACTTGCCAAGGAGCCCAGGTTTCACAAGAAGACAAGGCACATCAAGCGTCGCTTCAACTCCATCCGTGAAAATGTTCAAGATGGAGACATAGAGATTTGTAAAGTACATACGGACCTGAATGTAGCAGATCCGTTGACTAAACCTCTCCCAAGAGCAAAACATGATCAACACCAGAATTCCATGGGTGTTCGATTCATCACAATGTAACTAGATTATTGACTCTAGTGCAAGTGGGAGACTGTTGGAAATATGCCCTAGAGGCAATAATAAAAGCATTATTATATTTCTTTGTTCATGATAATTGTCTTTATTCATGCTATAATTGTGTTATCCGGAAATCGTAATACATGTGTGAATAACAGACACCAACATGTCCCTAGAAAGCCTCTAGTTGACTAGCTCGTTGATCAATAGATAGTCATGGTTTCCTGGCTATGGACATTGGATGTCATTGATAACGGGATCACATCATTAGGATAATGATGTGATGGACAAGACCCAATCCTAAACATAGCACAAGATCGTATAGTTCGTTTGCTAGAGTTTTTGCAATGTCAAAGTATCTCTTCCTTCGACCATGAGATCGTATAACTCCTGGATACCGTAGGAGTGCTTTGGGTGTATCAAACGTCACAACGTAACTGGGTGACTATAAAGGTGCACTACAGGTATCTCCGAAAGTATCTATTGTTTTATATGGATCGAGACTGGGATTTGTCACTCCGTATGACGGAGAGATATCACTGGGCCCACTCAGTAATGCATCATCATAATGAGCTCAAAGTGACCAAGTGTTTGGTCACGGGATCATGCATTACGGTACGAGTAAAGTGACTTGCCGGTAACAAGATTGAACGAGGTATTGGGATACCGACGATCGAATCTCGGGCAAGTAACATATCGATTGACAAAGGGAATTGCATACGGGATTGATTAAATCCTCGACATCGTGGTTCATCCGATGAGATCATCGTGGAGCGTGTGGGAGCCAACATGGGTATCCAGATCCCGCTGTTGGTTATTGACCGGAGAGCGATCTCGGTCATGTCTACATGTCTCCCGAACCCGTAGGGTCTACACACTTAAGGTTCAGTTACGCTAGGGTTGTAGGGATATGTATATGCAGTAACCCGAATGTTGTTCGGAGTCCCGGATGAGATCCCGGACGTCACGAGGAGTTCCGGAATGGTCCGGAGGTAAAGATTTATATATGGGAAGTCCTGTTTCGGGCATCGGGACAAGTTTCGGGGTTATCGGTATTGTACCGGGACCACCGGAGGGGTCCCGGGGGCCCACCGGGTGGGGCCACCCATCCCCGGGGGCCACATGGGCTGTAGGGGGTGCGCCTTGGCCTGCTTGGGCCAAGGGCACCAGCCCCACATAGGCCCATGCGCCTAGGGTTTAAGGGGGAAAGAGTCCTAGGAGGGTAAGGCACCTCCTAGGTGCCTTGGGGGGGAGGGAAACCCCCCTTGGCCGCCGCACCCCTAGGAGATTGGATCTCCTAGGGCCGGCCAACCCCCCTTGGCACCCCTATATATAGTGGGGGAGAGGAGGGACCTCACACCTTGAGTCCTTGGCCTTTGGTTGCCTCCTTCTCCCTCCTCAACACCTCCTCCACCTCCTTATTGCTTAGCGAAGCTCTGCCGGAGTACTGCAGCTCCATCAACACCACGCCGTCGTGCTGCTGCTGGTGCCATCTCCCTCAACCTCTCCTCCCCTCCTTGCTGGATCAAGAAGGAGGAGACGTGGCTGTTCCGTACGTGTGTTGAACGCGGAGGTGCCGTCCGTTCGGTGCTAGGATCTCCGGTGATTCGAATCACGTCGTGTTCGACTACATCATCCCCGTTCTTTGAACGCTTCCGCTCGCGATCTACAAGGTATGTAGATGCATCTATTCACTCGTTGCTAGATGAACTCCTAGATGATCTTGGTGAAACGAGTAGGAAAATTTTTGTTTTCTGCAACGTTACCCAACAAGAGATACTTGACATTGGAAAAGCTCTAGCAAAACGAACTACACGATCTTGTGCTATGCTTAGTATTGGGTCTTCTCCATCACATCATTCTCCTAATGATGTGATCCCGTTGTCAACGACATCTAATGTCCATAGTCAGGAAACCATGACTATCTGTTGACCAACGAGCTAGTCAACTAGAGGCTTACTAGGGACGTATTGTGGTCTATGTATTCACACGTGTATTACGATTTCCGGATAATACAATTATAGCATGAATAAAAGACAATTATCATGAACAATGAAATATAATGATAATGCTTTTATTATTGCCTCTAGGGCATATTTCCAACACTAACGTCCCACTCCTTCATCACTTGATTGACCACCAAATCTGAATCGCCATAGACCATAAGGCGACGGACGCCGAGTGAAATGGCCATGCGTAATCCATACAAGAGTGCTTCATATTCTGCTTCATTGTTGGAGGAATCAAAGTGGATCTGGAGCACATATCTGAGCTTGTCTCCTCGGGGGGAAACCAAAACGACCCCAGCACCAGAACCATTTAACATCTTAGAGCCATCAAAGAACATGGTCCAATGCTCCGAGTGGACTTGAGTCGGCTGTTGTTGCTCAATCCACTCGGCAAGGAAATCTGCTATAGCCTGGGACTTAATGGCTTTCTTTGCCTCGAATTTGATATCAAGGGAAAGGAGTTCAATCGCCCATTTAGCCACTCGACCAGCTGCATCTCTGTTGTGTAGAATTTCTGACAATGGTGCATCGCTGACGACTGTAATGTCATGATCAGAGAAATAATGAGCAACCTTCTTCATGGTCATGTAGATCCCATATATGAGCTTCTGATAATGAGGATATCTTTGCTTCGATGGGGTCAAAACTTCAGAGAGATAATACACTAGGCGCTGAACTTTGAAGGCTTTCCCTTCTTCTTCCCGCTCGACCGTAATTACTCTACTGACGACTTGTCCTGTGGCTGCAATATAAAGCAACAGAGGCTCTTTGCTGATTGGAGCAGCAAGCACCGGCTGGGTGGAGAGCAGAGTTTTTAACTCGGCAAACGCTGCATCAGCTTCTGGAGTCCACTCAAACTTGTCTGCCTTCTTCATCAGTCGGTAAAGAGGCAACGCCTTTTCACCGAGGCGAGAGATGAATCGACTTAACGCGGCCAAGCATCCAGTAAGCTTCTGGACGTCGTGCACATGCACAGGCGCTTCATTCGGAGTATGGTACCAACTTTTTCTGGGTTAGCATCGATTCCTCGTTCGGAAACGAGAAAACCGAGTAACTTTCCGCCAGGTACTCCGAATGTGCACTTTGATGGATTGAGCTTGATATCATACCTCCTGAGATTGGCAAATGTTTCAGCTAAGTAAGTCAACAGGTCGGAACCCTTTCGCAACTTGACCACAATATCATCCATGTATGCTTCCATATTCCGACTGATTTGAGTGAGTAAACACTTTTGAATCATTCTCATGAACGTGGCTCCGGCATTCTTGAGGCCGAATGGCATGGTGATATAGCAGAAGCACCCGAATGGAGTGATGAAAGCTGTTTTGATTTCGTCGGGCCCATACAGACGGATCTGATGATACCCGGAATAAGCGTCTAAAAAAGACAATCTCTCGCACCCTGCGGTCGAGTCGACAATTTGGTCGATGCGAGGGAGAGGAAAATGATCTTTCGGGCAGGCCCGATTGATATGTTTGAAATCAATGCACATACAAAGGGAATTGTCCTTTTTGGGAACCATGACGACATTGGCGAGCCACTCGGAATGGTATATCTCTCGGATGAACTCTGCTACAAGGAGTCGAGCCACCTCCTCGCCAATGGCTTTTTTCTTCTGAACGGCGGACCGTCGAAGATGTTCCTTAACAGGTTTTGCTTTTGAATTGACTCTAAGGCGATGCTCAGCCAGTCCCCTGAGAACACCCGGCATGTCAGCTGGCTTCCATGCGAAGATGTCCCAGTTCTCACGGAGGAACTGGACGAGCGCTTCTTCCTATTTAGAGTCGAGTGTTGTGGAAATATGTGTTGGAACTGCATTGGGGTCAGTCGGGTGGATATGAACTAGCTTCATCTCACCGGACGACTGAAATGCTGACTCTGTGGCGGGCTTCTTGGCCCGCAGTAAATCACTCGGATCTGCATTCTTCTTGTATCCCTCTAGCTCTACCACTGTTATCTGGTCATCCGCAATCTTTGAGCCTTTCTGAAAACACTCTTCCGCTTTCTTCCGGTTGCCAGTGATGGTGATCACGCCTTTGGGGCCAGGCATCTTTAACTTGAGGTACACATAGCATGGTCGAGCCATGAAGCGGGCGTAGGCTGGTCTTCCCAAAATGGCGTGGTAGGCGCTCTGGAAATCCACGACTTCAAATGTCAGCTTCTCTTTGCGGAAATGTTTCGAGTCGCCGAACACCACATCCAGAGCTATTTGGCCGAGTGACTCGGCCTTCTTTCCTGGGATGACTCCGTGAAAACTCATGTTGCTGGAACTGAGTCCAGACATCGGAATGCCCATTCCCTTGAGCGTCTCTGCATACAGTATATTCAACCCGCTGCCGCCATCCATCAATACCTTCGTCAGTCGAGTGCCTTCGACGACCGGGTCGACCACCAGCGCTTGCCTCCCAGGGGTGGCAATGTGAGTAGGATGGTCAGACTGGTCGAAAGTAATGGGGGTTCGCGACCATCTCAGATAGTTTGGTGTCGCCGGGGCGACCATATTGACCTCACGGTTGATCACTTTCAGTCGATTTTTGCTCTCTACATCAGCAAAAATCATCAGAGTGGAGTTGACATGAGGGTACTCTCCATCACTGTCCTCCTTGTCCTCAGCCTTGTCCGACTCCTTCTCTTTATCTTTCGGCTGTTTCCCTTGAAACTGCTGGATTAAGAGCCGGCACTGGCGAGTGGTATGCTTTGGGTAGATGAAGTTACCCTCTTCGTCTTTCTTCGTGTGGATATGATACGGTAGATCCATCACATCATTACCTTCCTTATCTTTTACCTTCTTGGGGTTCCAAGATCCTTTGGGCTTCCCTTTGAATTTGCCCTGAGTCACGGCCAGAGCCTCTCCAGGAGCTGCTGGCTCGGCCTTCCGCTTTTGCTTCCGACTAGAGTTTCCTTTATCCGACTGACTCGGCTTGTACTTGCCGCTCCGGAGTCGGTCCTCTTCTTCGCTGTTGGCGTACTTGGTGGCTATTTCCATCATCCGACTCAGGGTCATATCTCCAGTTCGACCAAACTTCAGGCTCAACTCTCTGTTCTTGACGCCATCCTTGAAGGCGCAAACCGCTTGATGGTCTGACACATTCTCTACAATATGATGCAAAGTGATCCACCTCTGGATGTAATCCCTCAGTGTTTCACTCGACTTTTGTACACAAACTTGCAGCTCAGTCAATCCAGCAGGTCGCTTGCAAGTTCCCTCAAACGTCCTGACGAACACTCGAGAAAGATCTTCCCAGGTGTAAATGCTGCTAGGAGCTAACTGATTCAACCATGCCCTGGCCGAACCCTCTAGCATAAGTGGCAAATGTTTCATGGCCACCTCATCATTACCGCCACCAATCTGAACAGCCACTCGGTAGTCTTCGAGCCAAGTTTCAGGCTTAGACTCTCCGGTGAACTTACTCACCCCAGTCGCCAACCTAAAGTTGGGGGGTATCATTGCGGCTCTGATCGCTCTGCTAAAACATTCTGGACCTGAAACATGGACTCGGCTGCTTGTGGGCACATCTCTGTCATGACCACCTCTATGAGCTCTGTTTCGGTCGACCAAACCTTGCACGATGATGGATCTCGCGTCAAAGCCAGGCTCTCTGGGGTCGACTGGAGCTCTCCGCCCAACACTGAGTTGGTGTCTGTCATCTTGCTGCCGATGGGCGTTAGACCCACTTCTCGGAGGAGGAGTGGGCACTCGACGCCTGTCATCACGATCAAATCGATCATCATAGTGGTCCCGCTGGACTTCACATCCCATGCGCCTCGGAGGCGACCTTGGACTGTGAGCCGACTGAACAGTATTCACAGCGACGGATCGACTGTGAATCCTGTTGCGCGACTGTGACACAGCTGAATTCTGATCTCCTGCCGCCCGGAGCAAATCTCTAATCTGCATCAAGCCTCTTCCAGCCTCTGACTGAGAGGGCTGAATTGACTCCGCTATGCGGGCTGCAGCTGCCAAATTCTGAATTGGGGTTCGATATACCTGAGTCGGTTGCGGAAAGAGCTGACGTCGGTTGGAATTGGTCACTCGTTGACGCGCACGCTCGTCGAGTGCTCGCTGGAGGTTCTCCAGTCGAGTGCGTTCAGCCAGGTTGGCTAAACGCGCCTCTTCCAGGGCACGAGCCTCAGGAGTTTCTCCTGTAATGGGAGTATGCAGGGCATCCATGTTCCGGCGGCGAAGTTCTTCCCTCTGCTGGGAAGTGAGCGGCTCGGGTTGGTACTCTTCATGGGCTTGAGCAGGGTCGTCCTCGTCGTCCATCCCGTCGCCGCGGGGGAAACCGGGAGGACTACGGGGCCCGTTGACCATCAGGACCTCCGCCGCTGAATCACTACTATCACACTCGGATGCAGTCTCTACGGAGCCAGTCAACAGGTCGAACAAGCCGTAGAGAGATTCGTCGGGCTCAATCGTCGCGACTTGGGTGGTGGCTGATTGGCGAGCCACTGCGTGTCTCACCCATCATTGGAGCCTCGACCGACTGGAGCGCTTGCGCTGGCGGGAGACAGGGAGGGAGGACGGCGCAGGAGTCGACCGGTATGGGGTCGATGGCTGCCGCAGCAAGACGCCGCGGACACACGCCCGAAAGTGCGTCACCCCGCGGACGGGGAGCGCGTCGATGTCGAGTGGTGCCTTCTGGAGCCAAGCGGAGTCGTCGGCGATGAAAGTGAGCGCACCGAGACGGATCTTGTGGCCCTCGACCAGAGCTCCGCTGGAAACCATGATGAAGGCAATCAGACAAATTGCAACTTCTCCAAAAAAGTCGCTAAGACACCTGCCCCATGGTGGGTGCCAACTGTCGTGGTTCTAAGTCTGACAGTAGAACGGGGGGTAGGTATGGAGAGGCAAGATCCTAGCTATGGAGTAGTTGTACACACGAGTGTTTAGCGAGTTCAGGCCCTTCTCGGAGGAAGTAACAGCCCTATGTCTCGGAGCCCGGAGGCGGTCGACTGATTTCTGTGTATATGAGTTACAGGGGTGTGAACCCCTCTACCAGTAGAGGGGGGTGGCTTATATAGAGGACGCCAGGACCCCAGCCATCCCACGTAGCAGAGGATTAAAGTATATTAAGGCCGGGCGTTACTGGTAACACCCTACTTAAAGTGTCATCATGACCATTAAGACTACTTAATTACAGACCGTTTGGATGCAGAGTAGATCCTGAACTCCTGATGGTCGAGTGGGTCTTGATGGTCGAGTGTCTTCAGGTTTGTCGAGTGTCTTCTAGCCGGTCGAGTGAAATCCCTCTTGGTCGACTGGAAGGTAGCTTCGTCTAAGGATGTCCTTGGGCATGGTATCCTAGATAGGTCTATGACCCTACCCTAGGTACATATCCTCATCATATACCAATAGTAAGAAGGGAAACGTTTACAATCGGCGAACCGGCCGAAACTTCGGCCGGCCGCCTCGCCCAGTACGCGCGTTGGGCTCCCGCAGACAAGCCACGTCACCCAGGCCCAGCCCGCACCGCTTTTCTTTTTTTTCTTCCCTTATCTCTAAGTCCGACCTCATATACTCCTTCCCCTTTCGTCTAGCTTGCGCCGCTGATTTCTCGATAGAGCTCGCCTGCTCCTCTCTCTTCAGACCTCTCCAGTGCCGGCACACCTACAGCCCACCCCCACCGCAGCACAGCTAACCCCCTCCCCCCCCGGTCGAGTGCTGGTATGCTGGAAACCAACCATGTGCGGCACTGAGCCCCATCCAGGGGGATTTTGCTTCAGCCGCCGACGACTGTGGTTGGCGGCGATGGCGGTGGCGGAGAATAAGTTGCTATTTTTTATTTGTTTTTGCTGGAACCTGCTTGCATTTTTGCTGCAACAGAGAGATGATAGTGCTCGTCGGCGATGACATGGCCGCCATGAAATTGTGTTTGCTGGAACCAGCAATCCTTTTTGCTAGAACCAACCTTTGTTTTTGCTACATCACAGAAGACTACGTGGTGGAAATTAGCTGCATCCAGCAAATATTTTTGCTGCATCCGTCATTATTTTTGCTGGAACCAACACGAGCGTCAGGGAGGAAAATGCTACAACCGGTGCGTCAAATTGGTACAGCCGGCTTTTTTTCCTGGGACCAATCGAGAGTGAGCGCGGAGGAGCTGCATCCAGCGACGTAATTTGCTACATCCGACATCGATTTTTGCTGGAACCAGCACGAGCACCAGACGGTCACACGACGCCACCGGTCATCCATTTTTTTGCTTGAGCTGGCAGCGGTGTGCTGGAACGAGAGGGGAGGAGGGGTGGGGATGGTCAGCTCCTGGCAACGGCGATGGCCGGAGTTGGCTATGCTGCAACTAGGACCGGGGAGCGAGGGCGTGTTGGGCGAGGTTCTTTTGCTTGAGGGGCACAGTCGCCGCGTTGACCAGGCGGCGAGGGCGGCCAGCTGATACTAGACGGCGAGGGCAGCCGGCTGTTTTGCAGCAAGGTCAATGGCGCTCGTCCTTGGCTGGGTGGGCGACGCTCGATTCGCTCTCGTTAGTTTGCGCTCGCGTGATTTGGGGACAAAAGCTGTTCGTGGAACACAAGTGTAACTTTATCAAGTGGCTCAAAACCACTGTATCCAGCGGCTAGGACGCGATTGCGCCTAGCACTCGCCTAGTAAGAAATGCTGCAAATAACAGAAATAAAAAAGAAGTGGGTTTTTCCGGGGAATAAATGGAGTATTTCATATTTTTTTTTTTAGGGATGAACAAAAGTTTTATTTATCAAAAACCACAGTTTGTGGGATACATGCTGGATCGTGGGGGTGTAACAGCCACACTTGGTGCCCCTGAGCTAGCCTTAGAGAGTATTTTGCTAAGCTATGCGCATCGTTATTAGATCGGCGCATTTCATATGAAAAAAAAGATAGTACTATACTAGTCAAAGCGGCCCATCTTGTTGACGTCTGCCGATCTACTGCTATATGCGCACGCGGGGCGAAGCCCATTTTAGGCCCTGCGGTTGGTGGGAATTTCTTATCAGTTTGCCCTACGTGTCACCCACAGCGCCACACGAGGAAGGTCAATTCGCCGGCGCCGTCGGTTGGAGCGAGCTCACCCCAATGGCGGCCGCGCTCCGGTGGCTCCTGGTCGAGCACCCCGCCGTCGCCTCCTTCCACTGGCGCCCGGGCACCACGCTCGCGTCGTCGCCGTCCTTCCCCGCCGCCGTCATCTGCGCCTACCTCGCCACGGTGCTCCTCCTCCACCGCCGCGTCCTGCCCCTCCCGTCCCTCCCGCCGCGCGCGCTCCGCGCCGTCTCCGCGCTGCACAACTGCGTCCTCCTCGCCCTCTCCGCCGCGATGGCCGCCGGCTGCGTGCTCTCCGCGGCGGCCACGGCGCCCTCGCCGCGCTGGGTCTTCTGCTTCCCCCCGGGCGGCGCCACGGAGGCGTCGGGCCCGGTCTTCTTCTGGGCGCACGTCTTCTACCTCTCCAAGATGTACGAGCTGGGCGACACGCTGCTGATCCTCGTCGCCCGCCGCCCGCTCACGCTGCTCCACGTCTACCACCACGCCGTCGTCATCGCCATGTGCTACCTCTGGCTCGCCACGCGCCAGTCGCTCATGCCCGTCGCCCTCGTCACCAACGCCGCCGTGCACGTCGTCATGTACGCCTACTACCTCTGCTGCACCCTGGGCCTCCGCTGGCCGCCGCGATGGAAGCGCGCCGTCACCGAGCTGCAGATCCTGCAGTTCCTCTTCAGCTTCGCCGCCTCCGTCGTCATGCTCTGGTTCCACTTCGCCGCCGGCGGCTGCGAGGGGATGGCAGGGTGGGCCTTCAACGCCGTCTTCAACGCCTCCCTGCTCGCGCTCTTCCTCGACTTCCACGGCGCCGCCTACGCCGCCAAGGCCAAGGCCAACAAGAAGAACACCACCAATGGCAACAATGGCAATGGGGGGAAATCAGAGTGACCACCTGCACGCGTGAAGAGGGGAAAAAAAGGTTTAGATTACATAGTATTTCTGATTAATTCCAGGCCTTTTGATTCGTGATGAAATGCATTGGCCTTCCATTTTTGACAATTCTAGTTTTTCAAATTTTCCAAATCATCAATCAAGACGTTCATGCAGAAGGCCAATCACAATATAGCAGCTTTGTTTTGATTCCTCTGCTTTTCTTACGTGAACTTCTGCAAGTTCTTAAGCTTTTGCTTCAGTCAGAATGCGATGTAGATTCAGCGATATCAGTAGCTTCTGTCAGGACTATTTTTACCCTCTTCTTTTGTATGGAATCTTCTTTCTTCGGAGCAAGATTAATTGGACAATGCATATTACATACTCATGTGTACTAAGTTGAACCAACCCCAACCGAGCCTGCATATTCATATTCATGAACTGTATTTTCTTTCGTATGTCAACTAAGTACCCATTCAATTGTCAGGTATGGAATTGCATTATAACATTTAAATTAGGTAATCACAGTGATTGCTTACAAAATATACGTGCCCCCATCTGCAACGCACGAACAATTATCTATGTCAATCTATAATAATCCAATCTGAATCTTATAAGTTAATCAAGGAAAGTTGGTCATGTCCAAATGGTTTCGCCGACAATCGTCGCAATTGTGAAGTCGAGTGTTGCTTTTCGATAAAGAATGAATTTTACTGACTCAATTGTAGCATCAAGAGAATACAAACATAGTGAGCACACACCCGACCTCTGCATAGCTAGGATGCACGCAGCAAACACCAATGCACACACACACATAACACGCTGACAAATAGCAAAGTCATATGAGACCAAAGCTATGCGTGGGAGAGAAAAAAAAACGCAAAGCGATCAGATTTGCAATCAACAAACTACAAAACAATGACCATATCCGCACCAACCATGTCATGACACCACTGGGACGACGGGGTCCTTCAACAGCAACGCCTTCAGGAAGGGAGCAACGCTCAAGCGCCGTCGAGTGTTGCTAGCTGTGTCAAGACGTTCTCTGCACATCCTCATGGGGGGCGGAAACCTAAGCAGGAGCACCAACACTTTATTATCTAGGAGAACTACTTGGCGGCAAAACTCTCATGGACTCTAGTTCCTATGAGCGCCGTGTGAATCTCTTTGACATACTTTGTAGCTAGTCATCTTTCCCACATGGTTCTATGTCCTGGTGTGTCACATGATCCCCATAAATCTTGAGATGCAAAACACTGGTGAGTGAAGCATGTGAGACTCCGCCGCCCCGATATCTTTTGTTACCAGGACAACTAACCGTATTAAACTTATGTTGACAAGTGGCGATGTGTAGGGCAACTGCGTGCAGGAAACCAGAGGTGGTATCAAACACTTAAATCGTGTTTCCCTTTGCATCCCAATCCTTCTCGGTCAATCTTGTTTTCCTTTTGTGCTCTCTAGGATGGATGAAATATTATTGAAGACATGTGATAGGCTCTGAACTCCAAAGGAAGAAGCATGCTACGAAAAGAGAGAGGACACATGGAAAGGAACTTATGAGTGTCCAAATACCATTGGTGTAGCATAGGTCGATCAACGTATTAAATATCACTGACATCTCACCTATTCTCAACATTATCCTCCTCGCCCTCATGTGGTCTACATTGTCGAATTCTTCAATGCATGCCCTTTTGTCTTTACAAAACGTACTAATTAATAATGAATGTTAAGTGTGAGCTACATTCGCATAAGTAGGAGACCCGAGTGAGCATTGCTTGCTTCCATGTGGTTCACAAATAGTATCGGACACCCCTAGGCATTCGACAGGGTTCACAATGGTTGCGCCGGACGACGCCGAGGGACGAGATGAGGCGTTGGGGCTTGGGGTGGCCGGGGGCAGAATTCAGCCGACGTGCAGGTGGGAATGGGGCGGCGCGTTCACATGGTGGTGATTAAGCTTGGCGCCACCGCTTTTGGTTTTTTGTTAGCGTGTTAAGGAGGATCTAAATATTGTTCTGGGTAGCAAAAAATTTTTCATTCCCATGCAATTTTTTTTTGATTTCCCATGCAATTTTAAATGTATTGCCTCAAAAAAAAAGTTTTTACATAGGTTTTGGAAGTCTGCTATTGGAGATGCTCCGGAGGCACGACGGAGTCAACGAGTTTATCGGATGATCTATCAGTGGGGCCCACATGAACGTGACTTCAATCCCCTCAATTCCGTTGTCCTCCTGGTTTGGAGCACGGCACCAATCAACCAACCCCCAATCGAGCACGCCGTCCACTTCCGAGGTCGCGTGCGTGGATAGGGTTTGCTTCGCCGCCGTCCCGCCGACTGCGCCTCCCCCCTCGTCGCCGCGCCGCCGCCGGGGAGACCAGGCCACCACCAGCCGAGCTACCGATCGATCGACCAACGCGGTGATGGCGATGGCCGCGGCGCACCAGATCCCCAAGGTCGCCCACACCCTCGTCGAGATCGCCGAGGTCGCGCGCTACGCCTACGAGCACCGCTCCGGCCACGCCCCGGACCACGACGGCGCCACGGCGATGGCCGCCGACGGGGAGGAGGCCGCGCGGCTGCGGGCGGAGAACGCCGTCCTCCGCGCCCGCCTCGCGGACGACCTCGCCCTCCTTCGCGAGCTTCAGGGCGCGCCCTTTGTTTCCCAGGAGTGCCCTCCCGACGTGAGCCCCCCCGCACCACCGCTTTCACGTCCTTGCCGATTCTTCTTACCTGTTTTCGCCACGATGGTGCATGATTAATTGTTACATACACTCGTTTATCTGGTTACAATGAGAAATTAGCTTCACTAGATTCGTCATAACATGTATAAGTTTTCATACTATATATTTGATGTCGTAGATATTAGCGAAATTTTCTCTAAAGTTTATCAAACTTGTATAAGTTTGACTTAGGACAAACCTAGAGCTTCAAACATTTTGGAACGGAGGTGGTTGCACCCTAGTTTCGTTGTTAGAAACAACACATATATGTCTGCGATCCGGCATGATTCAGCATCACAATGAAATACAGCATCGTTGTTGTGGGTGGCTTTGAGCCATATCCGTTTAGGTGCAGTGAAGTTACTTCTAAGCATTCTGCTCCATGTTATTGAAAGATGGTGTTGGGATATATTATGTTTACAGTGTGACAAGAGCTAACCGTTTAATATCTCCACGATATGAACTCAAGATCAATAGTATAAACTTATGGATTCATTATGCTGCAATGACACGTTATTCAGCTTATATAATTAAACGATTCTTCTTCATGCCGGCTGACATCTTTTGTCGATGTGATTTTGTGGTGCAGTTGCATAATCGTCTCGTAGCATCAGTCAACAATGCTGGCTTCCTTGCTCATCTTGAGAAAGTACGAGATGAGCCGCTGCATCAACATACCAAACTATCTATTGGCGGTGTGACAGGTTCATCCTTGCTAAAACCTTGTGAAGTTTGTTGCTGAACTATGCTTTCATAGCATTATAGCAACTGTTTATTACTTCATTCTTTTATATTCTGCGATCATTATGGATTTAACATCTTCCTGTTTTCTATTGGAATCAAACCAGAGGTGGACATTGGAGATATTCCTTACACTAAAGATGAGGGGAAGACTGGGTCATGGCTCTTGGTTTCCTGTGACACTGCTGGGGGCAATTTGGAGGAAATTAGTGGAATTGATGACGAAAATTATGTGATGGTTAATGAAGATGACATCGTTGATGCTATTGCTACCTTTGTTGCTAGGTGCATTCTTGAAGATCCAAAGTCCAAGGTATTGTTATTTTCAAGAGTTGATACATCCTCTTCAGCACTGCTTCATCACCTAACTGTTTGTTGTTTTTTCTCCAGTCATTATCATCGAAAGAGCTGCAAAAAGGTATGACTATCCTCCATGCTTCTGCCCTTGAAGTTAAAATTTGTAATTTTCTAAATGGTGTTTTGTTTCTGAAATCATTGCTTTCAAACAGTGAGACAAGCACATGGGTTAATTAATTAGGTTTATCTAGTTAGCGCTATTATGAGAAAGTTCACCACAATGGAGACCCAGTGCGTCCAACTCTCAGTAGTCCTTTTTGTTTCTGTTTTCACATGTAGTTTGCCACAATGTGGAGATTAACAACTCACTGCTATGTCATGAACTCATGATGGGTCTGTGCAATTTTCTATTCTACTACAATTGTTGCATGTATTATCTTCTTAATTACCTGAGGATCTCTTGGGTCACCGCATCATAGAGATTACCAACTATCACATCTGGTGCTATCTTAGAGACTCGGACTAGTTAGCCATTATTTGAAGTATCCTTTACTTCGATTGAGGTTAAATAATACTCCCTCCGATCCATAACAAGTGTCGTAGTTTTGAACTAAGATTGAACTAACCTTAGTTCAAAACTACAACACTTATTTTGGATCGGAGGGAGTAGTTTATTCTGCCCTTGTTCTCCGGCATTCTTTATTTCAGAGTAGAACAAATGTTTCTCTGACATTAGCTTTACTATATATCACTACACATTTCAGGTACATTTTTGTTTGACTTTGATATAGATTCTAACTTATAATTTGTAAGCAGCTGTTGCAACGGCATTGAGCAGCATGACAGACCGGAAGAAAGGGATAAGTTTCTGGGAGGCTGGAAAGGTGATTTACATACTGGCAACTTGGGGTATCACAATAGCAGGGTAAAGCTCTCGTCTTGCGAAATTTGTATGTCGGCGTTACAACTTACAAGTGAAAACCGAGTCATTCTGATTTTTATTTTGCGGTTGGATGCAGGCTGTACAGGAGTCGTGCTGTCCTGAAAATGGCAGCCAAAGGAGCTGTCGTCTCCACCAAATTTATCATGAAGGCATTGTGAGGTGCCAAGTGCCAGTGAATAGTGGCGTCATGATCACACGCAACGGTCCGCAAATTGTAAATACAAACTCATCGCGTCAACTGTACATATGTGTTGTGTGATATGGTCTATCAGAGAACTATTCGTTGGTCAGATGTGCTGTAACTTCTGAAATGATAATGATTTCTCTCGTCGTGTATGAATAACGGGGGCAAATATATGCTTGTCATGTCTCAAAGTCTCTGGAGTGATATAGGGGGGCTCTGCTCCACATGTTTGTTGTATGCCGGAGTCTCCCCGGACTGATTTGGCTTAGCTGGGAACTGCCTTCTCTTCACATATATACTCCAACTAGCTGTTCACTGTATGGCCATCTGACAAGAAATTTCAAATTCTTCAGATGGTTCATGTGAATTGTACTGGTACTTTCACACTTCTTATGAATCTTTGCCGAATTTTACACTGAATTGAATGTGAAACCGGCCTGCATGAATGGTGATGATGGTGTGTGGCATGTTTGCAAAAAGGTCTCATCCACTCCTATATGCAAAAAAGATCCCGTCTCTCTGGACCAGCCGCATCCCTTCTCACCCCATCTTAACACACTTCCGATATCCTTTTTGATATATGCGTACCAAACTCTATTTCAAGTTTGTGAATATGTATTGGTCCATTTTGAATGTGTTGCAAGACACAGGACACCTTTCCTTGCTTTTGGGGAGGAAGCACAGGCATTTTGAGCTATGCTCACGGCGCGCAAAAGAACATGACTTTGGCACCTTCAAATATTTCAATGTAATTTTATCTTTTTGTATGAATGTGTTTTTAAGTACCTACTCCCTCTGTCTCATAATATAATATAAGAGCATTTTTGTAGTGTCAAAAATGCTCTTATATTGTGAGACGGATGGAGTATGATATTTAATATATAGGTTTCAGCCCTTTATGATAGAAAAAAGAAGAGGCAGGCCCCCTTTTTTTTTGAGAAAGAGCACGGGCACTTTGCTTTTTTTTTTTGAGGGGGGCACGGGCACTTTGCTAACAGGAGAAAATTAATCTGGCTTCCCTTTTTTAGGGGTCATTAATCTCGCTTCCAAACGGGCCTTATTAAGGCGATGTGCGAACGTTCCTGGGTTGGGCCGATCGGGCCAACCCAACCCAAAGCCCGAGGTCTTGCTCGACCCACCTTCTTCTTCTTCCCCTGTCTCTCTCCTGTATCCGCTCGCCGTTTACCCAAACCCTTGCCCCCGCGCCGCCACCCCCAAGAACCCCATCGGCTCCGGTCCTCCTCTCCTCTGGCCGGCATCCTCCAATGGCCACCAAGTCCCAAAAGAAGAAGCTCTCCGCCCCTAACCCCTCCGTCGACGCCAAGAAGCCCAAACCTCAGAAACCCGTCGAGGAGCGAGAGACGGCGGTGGCGGCCAAGAAGCCAAAACCGAAGAAGCAGAAGGAGGGCAAGGAGGCCTCTGCCAAGAAGCCGAAGGAGCAGAAGGAGGTCTCTGCCAAGAAGACGAAGAAGCAGAAGGAGAGCAACGAGATCGACGAGATCTTCGAGGCCACCAAGAAGCGCAAGCTGCAGGAGCAGGAGGAGGATGAGGAGGGGTCCGAGGGGGGCAAGAAGCCCAGGAAGGGCAAGGCCGAGGGGGCTAGTAAGAAGAAGAGCAAGAAGGAGACTGGGGGCAGAGGCTGGGAGCCCGGCCACGATGATGAGGTCGAGGAGAAGCGGCCGCGGCGGCGCACCAATGACGGGCTCACCATATACTCCGCCGACGAGCTCGGGTTCGGCAAGGCCGACGCCGGCGGCACCGCCCTCTGCCCCTTCGACTGCGACTGCTGCTTCTGAGCCCTTCAGGGGTCCTCCGTGCCTGAGGTGATGTAATCGGGTTACGTCGCAGTGGTGTTTGTTGTAATGCCTGGTTGATTTGATGACTATGTGCTTAGATGTGTGATCCGATGAAATGGAATTTCAGTTTTATACAAGAGCTCAAGATTACATGTCTTTCTAGCTCAACCAGTTACTTGTTTCAACATTTCTTTTAGAAAAGCCTACCTGTTTCGAGTAAAGTTCTTTCTTATGGGTGAAATTTGATCTTGTTGAGGTATTGCATGAGCAATGTGGATTTTTATTTGAGGTCAATGTTCGAGTTGCCTAAAGGGCCTTGTAAGAAAAAATATATTTTTAGGAAGAGATTATTGTGGGGTGATGATCAGGGGAGATAGAAACACCACTTAGTCAACTGGCCAGCCTTTGGATCAAGTGGGTCTGGAGTAGTGGATCTCGAGGTTAAGAATGTTGTTTTTTGTTAAGTAAATGGACATGGAAGTTAGAAAATGAGAAGGAACTGTTGCAGAGTTTAATTCTTGGAAATAATATGTTAGGCAGGCCAATCTAGCACAAGTTCAATTTAAGGCTGCTCAATCTCGTTTCCTTCATGGAGACCTGAAAGTGGGAGACGTTGTTATAGGCTTGTAGAAAAATAGTCGGGTATTGTCTCAAAACTAGGTTTTGGAAGGATATTTTTATATGGGATGATGTGTGACATGGTTTTTGAGTCGCATGACTAGTCGATGAGTCGCAAAAAAATGTCGACTCATGACTCAGTCGCGACTAGTCACAACTGCGGCTCGACTTTTTCCGAGTCGCTACCCCAGAACAACTCATAGACTCGAAAACCATGATGTGTGATAGTGTGGGTCTGTTAAAGGAGGAGGATAGGTGTAGATGGATGCTCAGCAGACCTGGCTAAGTATTTGCCCCTGAAATTAGCCAAGCTAAGATGTCCATATAAAAAACTGTGGCTTGTTGAAGTGTCTTTGAAAACCAGAGTTTTTATTTGGCTGGTTCTTTGATATAGCATTTCAACTAGGACTGTGATGAGTATGGTCTGTAGCGAAGAGGAGACCCTAGATCACCTTTTTCTTACATTGTATACTAGTATGGCTAGATATGTTTGGAATGTGATTAATTATGCTTTGAAGATTGATGCAACTAGACCCACAGTTCTTTAGCTCCGTAGGTGGGTAGCTGTTTTAATGGTAAGATGTGTAACTTAGTGGCAGGTAGGGATCATGGCGCTGCTTTGGTCCTTGTGGAAAAACAGGAACGCTTGTTTTAGAAATATCTTTCTGTATGATCCAATTGTGCAGATGGCTCACTGGTTATCATGCTGGGTTGGACTTCGGAGAGCAGGTTTGCGCGATAGACAGCGCCAAGGGGCAAAGCGGCTGCTGCAAGTTGCGGCTTATATCTTCGCATTGACAGCTGATGGTCTTGTTTGGAAACCATCTGAAGCTGCAGAATATCGAGGTTTATTTCTGGTTTCTATAATTTTGTAGTGAGGTAACTGTATGATTGTTTCCAAAAGTAGCTAGTATTATTCTGTCTGCTGTTACTTTCGGAATCCCATGCTTCAGTTCCATTGAGAAATTAAACTGGGACCTCTGCTCCTATAGTCAAACAAAATAGCTGTTGGGAGTAATTGTTTTCTAATGTTGCCTAGTTGTGATAGCTGTTGTGAGTTGGTAACTCACATCTCACTGCCTATGCCTCCTGAGTCCTAGCTAAAATACATATGCTCTGTATACCAATATTTTGCCATCAAGAGTGTTTCATAGCTAGACATTATCTAAATGCCTGAATGAAACAGTAATGTCCCCTTTAATAATGCATGTTTGTGGACAAATCCAATCCTTTTCGGGCCAGTGTTTTTCCCCCTTCAATACCAGAGGAACTTGTCCTTATGAATATGCAAATTAAAGGTGCCTCCAGTGTTTTGCCACTTGTTTTGAACCCTGCCATATTACATCCCAAAAGGCCAAATTACATTATCCCGCATCTAAACAAGTGCCATACAGACACTTAGTGAGGGAGCATCTGTGACAGCATGTGTCAACAACGAAGGAGAAGCGCCGACAATGAACGTTCTACCACTGAACCTGGTCATGGGCAAGCGTTGCTGCGATGATCGTGCCTCCCTAAGCTAGACATATGCAATCACAGTGTATTGGACTTGGAGTTGGGCAAGACCATTGGGTTTTCCAAATGCCCGACGATGTGCTCGCAAGGGAGCATGATGTAGAAGATGTCCCTATGCATCCCAGCCCTATTGGTTCATTTCTGCTCGTCTCACTATGTTTCTAGGTTGAGGTAAAGGATTAGCTCGTGAGGAAAGTGGATATTGGAAGAGGGGTTGAGGGAGAATACATGGAGAGTAAACTGAAATATAAAGCATGCAGACACTATTCTCGCTAGCAATCGCATGTTTATGTATTCGATGTTATTGATAGCCATTTGTTGTTCACATCTGCTCCCAGCACTACACAATCTAATGCCTCAATGCCTTCAGAAAAATGTACAGATGGCACTAGGTGTGCATAAGTGTCATCTTCAATGTTAGGTACCTCATCTTACTCCTTTACCCTTCATTTTTGAAAATAAGAATATACATAGATAATGAATATTTATTCTAAAAATTGTTTTTAGTGTTATCTCTGGAAATTGATGTCCTAATAGATACAAGTACACCGATTAGAACAATTTTGGAAAAATATGATGATACAATAAGATTTAGTACAAGAAATAAATATATCATTCTGATGTGAACAGATTACATTCACCATGCCTAAATGCATCAACAAATATGTAAAAATTACATTTCTAACTTCGTTTGCAGTTTATATTTTCACATTACCGGCTGATGGTCTTGTTTGGAAATCATATTGAGCTGCAGAATATCAGTTTTTGTATCATTAGTGATGGTTCCTGTATGGCTGTTTCTGTTCCCAAATTAGCTATAGAAGTTGCTTTTGTTAAGGTTGTTGGTGTCGCTGGTACTTTCAGTATTTGACAGAACTCTGTGTTTCAGTTTCATTGATACAGGAAATTGGGAGCTTTGCTCCTATTGTCCGTAAAAAGGCTACTTGTTTCACGACGCTGCCTAGTTTTTGTGATAAGCGTTGAGAATTGGTAGCCCACTCGTCATTTGCTGGAGCATCATGAACTTGCTTACATTATATGCTGACTGGAGTTGGATTGATCTCGTCCTGATACGCCTATTGAGCCCTATAAAATACTTATGATCTGGTATATCATATTATTACTATCAAAGTGTTTCATAGTGTTACGTTCGCTTCATTGCCAACCCAAACTAAATGAAACAAGAATCCTCTTTTAGGTACTAGTACATGTTTGTGGACAACAAACTCGAGCCTTTTGTCAAGAGCAACCAATGATTTTTCTTTCTTCATTGCAAAAGAACTTGTCCTTATGAATGTGCACATTAAAGGTGCCTCTCGGCTTCGGTTCAAGAGATTTTCTACATTCCAAGTTACTCCCTCCGTTCCTAAATGTTTTTTTAGAGATTCCAATATGGACTACATACGGAGCAAAACGAGTGAATCTACACTCTAAAATATAAGTTTTTTTTAGAGGACTGAGGTGATGTAATCAGGTCACATACTCACATCCTAGTGGTATTTGTTGTTATGCTCGGTTGATTTGATAACTATGTGCTTAGACGTGTGATCTGGTGAAATGGAATATTGGTTATCTGATATTGTTAGTTTTACAGGGGCTCCAGTCATATCTTCTGGCTCAACCAGTTACTTGTTTCAGCCGGCCACTACGTATACACAACGTGCCTATATATAAACGCTTTCGCAGAAAATCAAGGTGGAGCGGCCGCACCACCTCGCCCTACCGGCTCCTCCGCCCTGCCACATTTCTGACAGCATGTGTCAATAACGAAGGAGAAGCACCAATGACGAATGCTCCACCAATGAACCTGGTCATGAGCAAGCGTTGCTGCAATGATCATGCCCCCCCTAAGCTAGAGATATGCAAGCGTGTTGTCTTAGACTTGGAGTTGGGTAAGACCAATGTGTCATCCAAAAGCCCGACGATGTGGTCGCAAGGGAGCATGATGTAGAAGATGTCCCTATGCATCCCAACCCTATTAGTTCGTTTATGCTTGTCTCACTATGCTTCTAGGTTGAGGTAAAGTATTAACTCTTGAGGAAAGTGGATATTGGAAGAGGGATCGATGGAGAATACATGGACACTGAACTGAAATATAAAGCTAGCAATCGCATGTTCCCGGCGTATCCGATGTTATTGATAGTCATTTGATGCTTGCTTACATCTGCTCCTAGTACTACACAAATCTAATGCTTCAATGCCAGTCCCCTCTCTTCAGCAAAATGCACAGATGCACTATTGATGCTAAGCGTGCATAAGTGTCATCTTCAATGATACCGACCTCAACGTACTCCTTTACCCTTCATTTTTGAAAACAAGGATATGTATAGACAATGAAAATATATTCTAAAAACGTTTTCTAGTGTCATCTCTGGATATTGATGCCCTAATAGATATAAGTACTCGGATTAAAACCGTTTTGGAAAAATATGATGATAGGATGAGATTTGGTACAAGAAATAAATATATCATTGGACGTGAACAAATTACATTCACCATGCCTAAATACATGAACAAATATCTGAAAATTACATTTCTAACTTCGTTTGCAGCTTATATCTTCAAATTACCGGCTAATGGTCTTGTTTGGAAACCATACGGAGCTGCAGAATATCGGTTTGTGTATTTGTAATGAGGGTTAGTGTATGGTTGTTTTCGTTCCCAAAGTAGCTATATCATTGTTTTTGTTATGTATAAGGTTGTTGTGGTAGCTGGTACTTTTAGAACTTGACAGAACTCCGTGTTTCATTTTCTTTGATAAAGGAAATTGGGAGCTCTGCTCCTATTTTCCGAAACAAGGCTACTTGTTTCACGACGCTGCCTAGTTTCCGTGATAAGTGTCGAGAATTGGTAGCTCACTCGTCATTTGCCGGAGCATCAAGAACTTGCTTACATTATATGCTGACTGGAGTTGGGTTGATCTGGTCCTGATACGCCAACTGAGCCCTATAAAATACTTATGATCTGGTATATCGATATTATTACCATCAAGAGTGTTTCATAGCGTTACGATTAGCTTCATTGGCGAGCCCAAACTCAACGAAATAAGAATCCCCTTTTAGGTACTACATGTTTGTGGACAAACCGCATGGTTTCGTAATGTGGTTGCAAGCATGGTTCCACAGTCGCTGGAAGGAGAAGCGGCCGCGGCGGTGCACGAATGACAGGCTCACCATACACTCTGCTGATGAGCTTGGATCCGGCAAGGCCTACGCCAAGGGCACTGCTCTCTGCCCTTTCGACTGCGACTGCTGCCTCTGAGCCTTACAGGGGTCCTCTGTTCTTGAGGCGATGTGCCTGAGGTGATGTAATCAGGTTACATCCTAGTGGTGTTTGTTGTAATGCTCGGTTGATCCGATAACTATGTGCTTAGACGTGTGATCAGGTGAAATGGAATTTTGGTTCTCTGATATTGTCAGTTTTACAGGAGCTCCAGATTATATATCTTTCTAGTTCAATCAATTACTTTTTTAAATATTTTTTTTTTATAAAAAAGCTTAGTTGTTTCAAGTGAAATTCTTTCTTATGGGGAAAAATTGATCTTATTGAGGAATCGCATGAGCAATGGGTCTTTTTATGTGATGTCAATGTTCGAGTTGCCTAAAGGGCCTTGTAAGAGAATACATATTCTTAGGAAGAGATTATTATGGCATGCTGATCAAGGGAGACAGAAACACCACTTACTCAACTGGCCAGCCGTGAATCAAGTGGGTTTGTAGTAGTGGATCTTGAGGTTAAGAATGTTGTTTTGTTAAGTAAAATGGACATGGAAGTTAGATGCAGAGTTTAGTTCTTGGAAAATATGATAGGCAGGCTAATCCAGCACAAGTTCAATTTAAGGCTGCTCAATCCCATTTCCTTCATGGAGACCTGAAAGTGTGAGATGTTGTTATAGGTTTGTAGAAAAATAGTGGGGTACGGTATTGTCTCAAAACTAGGTTTTGGAAGGATATTTGGATATGGAATGATGATGCGTGATAGTGTGGGTCTGTCGAAGGAAGTGGATAGGTTTAGATGGATTCTCACCAGATCTGGCTAAGTATTTAACCCTGAAATTAGCCCAGGTAAGACGTCCATATAAAAAAAATAGTGGCTTGTTGAAGTGCCTTAAAAAATCAGAGTTTTTATGTGGCTGGTTCTTTGATATAGCATTTCAACTAAGGACAGTCTATTAAGAAAGGTTGGGTAGGAAGTAAGATGTGTATGGTCTGTAGTGAAGAGCAGACCCTAAATCACCTATTTCTTACATTGTATTAGTATGGTTAGATATGTTTGGAATGTGATTAATTATGCTTTGAAGATTGATGCAACTAGATCCACAATTAAGTTAATTTCTGGTTTTCTATATTTTCTTAGTGAGGTTACTGTATGGTTGTTTGTTTTCAAAAGTAGCTAGTAGTATTGTTGTGCCCGCTCGAACTTTCGGAACTCCATGTTTGTTTCAGTTTCATTGAGAAATTAAACTTGGAGCTCTGCTACTATATTTGAAGAAAAAGTTACTTGTTTTGTACCGCTGCCTAGCTGTTGTGATGACTGTTGTGAATTGGTAATTCACTCCTCACCGACTACATGTACTGATCCCTAGTTAAAATACATATGTTCTGTATAGTGTATATAGTAATATTTTGTCATCAAGAGTATTATCTAAATGCCTGGATGAAACAATATGCCCATTTTAATACTGCATATTTGTGGACAGACCCAACCCCTTTCTCAAGAGGGCTAGTGTTTTTTTTTCCTTTATTGCCAGAAGAACTTGTTCCTTTTGAATGTGCAAATTAAAGGTTTCTCCAGTGTATTACCACTTAGTTTGAACCCTGCCACATTACATCCCAATAGGCCAAATTACACCATCCCATTGGTGAACAAGTGGCATACAGCGACGAAGGGAGATGGCATTTGTACAACATGCGTCAACAACAGAGGAGAACCACCGACAAAGAACGATGTTCCACCACTGAACCTGGTCATGGGCAAGCGCTGCTGTGATGAACATGCCTCTCTAAGCTAGAGATATTCTGATGAGTTGTGTGGGACTTGGAGCTGGGCGGGCAAGACCATTGGGTCATCCAAACGCCCGTTGATTTGCTTGCAAGCAAGCATGATGTAGAAGATGTCCCTATGCATCCCAGCCCTATTGGTTCATTTCTATTTGTCTCACTATGCTTCTAGGTTGAGGTTAAGGATGTCAGAAGAGGGATTGAGGGAGAATGCATGGACAGTAAACTATGAAATATAAAGCATGAAAACACTATTCTCGCTAGCAATCACATGGTCGTGCACTCGCGGTGTTATTGATAGCCATTTGTTGCTTACATTTACTCCTGGCGCTACACAATCTAATGCTTGAATGCCTTAAACAAAATGTACAGAAGCACTATTCATGCTAGCTGTGCATAGGTGTCATCTTCGATGACAGGGACCCCAGCCTACTCCTTTATCCTTCATTTTTGAAAATAAGAATGTTGTTTTGTTAAGTAAATGGACATGGAAGTTGGGAAATGAGAAGGAACTGTTGTAGAGTTTAATTCTTAGAAACTGTGTTATGCAGGCTAATCTAGCTAGCACAAGTTCAATTTGAGGCTGCTCAATCCCATTTCCTTCATGGAGACCTGAAAGTGAGAGATGTCGTTATAGGTTAGTAGAAATATAGTGGGGTATTGGCTCAAAACTAGGTTTTAGAAGGATATTTGGATATGGGACGATGATGTGTGATAGTCTGGGTCTGTCGAAGGAGGATAGGTGTAGACGGATGCTCAGCAGATCTGGCTAAGTATTTCACCCTGAAATTAGCCCATGTAGAAAAACTGTGGCTTGTTGAAGTGCCTTTAAAAATCAGAGTTTTTATTTAGCTGGTTCTTTGATATAGCATTTCAACTATGGATAGTCTATTAAGAAAGGTTGGGTAGGAAGTAAGATGTGTGTGGTCTGTAGTGAAGTGGAGACCCTAGATCACCTTTCTCTTATGTTGTACTAGTATGGTTAGATATGTTTGGAATGTGATTAATTATGCTTTGAAGATTGATGCAACTAGATCCATAGTTCTTTAGCTCCGTAGGTGGGGTTAAATGTGCTTTAATGGTACGAGTGTGTAACTCAGTGGCAGGTAGGGATCTTGGCACTGCCCTGGTCCTTGTTAAGAAACAGCAACGATGCTTGTTTTAGAAATATCTTTCTGTATGATCCAAGTAGTCTGATTGCGCAGATGGCTCACTGGTTATCGTGCTGGGTTGGACTTTGGAGAGCAGGTTTGCACGACAGGCGGCGCCAAGGGGCAAAGCAGCCGCTGCAAGTTGCGGGTTATATCTTCGCAATGACGGCGGATGGTCTTGTTTGGAAACCATATGAAGCTGCAGAATATCAAGGTTTATTTCTGGTTTCTATAATGTCCTAATGAGGTTATTTCATGTTTCAGTCTCATTTAGAAACTAACCTGAAAGCTCTGCTCCTATAGTCGAACAAAAGAGATACTACTTGTTTTGTATCGCTGCCTAATTGTTATGATAACTGTTGTGAATTGGTAGCTCACTCACTCCTACTGAGCCCTAGCTCAAATGCATATGTTCTGTATACCAATATTTTACCATCAGGAGTGTTTCATAGCTACACATTATCCAAATGCCTGAATGAAACAACAATGCCCCTTTTTAACAATGCATGTTTGTGGACAGACCCAACCCTTTTTTCTCAAGAGGGCCGGTGTTTTTTTTTTCCTTCATCACCAGAAGAACTTGTCCTTATGAATGTGCAAACTAAAGGTTCCTCCAGTGTTTTGCCACTTATTTTGGACACCGCCACATTGCAGTATCCCACCGCTGAACAAGTGACAAACGCCAACAAAGGGAGGGGGCATCTGTGACAGCATGCGTCAACAACGAAGGAGAAGCACCGACGACGAACGTCCCACCGTTGAACCTGGTCATGGGCAAGCTAGAGATATGCAAGTATGTTGTCGGACACTTGGAGTTGGGCAATACCATTGGGTCATCCAAACACCCGACGATGTGCTAGCAAAGGAGCATCATGTAGAAGATGTCCCTATGCATCCCAGCCCTATTGGTTCGTTTATGGTTGTCTCACAATGCTTCTAGGTTGAGGTTAAGGATTAGCTCGTGAGGAAAGTGGATATCGGAAGAGGGTTGAGGGAAAATACACGGACAGTAAACTGAAATATAAAGCATGCAGACACTTTTCTCGCTAGCAATCACATCTTTGATGTATCTGATGTTATTGACAGCCATTTGTTGTTTACATCTGCTCCTAGTACTATACAAATCTTTTTTTCTTTCGAAACGGAAGTACTATACAAATCTAATGCTTCAATGCTTTCAATAAAATGTACGGATGCAGTATTCATGCTAGGTGTGCATAAGTGTCAGCTTCAATGGTGGGGACCTCAACCTACTCCTTTACCCTTCATTTTTGAAAATAAGGATATGCATAGACAATAAAAGTATATTCGAAACTGTTTCTAGTGTCATCTCTGGAAATTGATGCCCGAATAAAAAGTATATGATGATACAACGAGATTTGGTACAAGAAGTAAATATATCATTTTGACGTGCAAAGATTACATTCACCATGTCTAATTACATAAGAGAGACTTCTTTTGTCCCCCCCCCCTCCGTCGCCCCCCGCGCGGGCGACCGAAGGGACCCAACCTTCCATCGCCGCCCCCCTCCTCCTTCCCGCTCTCCCCTCCGCCGCCACCGGTGGTCGGCGCCGGGCTAAGCCCGCGCGTGCGACGACGGTGCGAAGGCATCACCCTCTCACTCCGAGCTCGGGATGCGCGGGATCCCTGATCTCGAGGATGAGGCCTTGATCAATGGCAGCGGCGCCGATCTGACCCACGGCGGCCTCCATGAGCGTGGCGGCATGGCGGCCGGCCGGTTCCCAGGGGCGGACGTGGCTGCAGGCTGGCTCTGCTCTCCCTGATCTAGGGCGAAGGGTGCTGGATCCGGGGCGGCGGCCCCTGGGCTGGCCTCCTCGTCCGGGTGCGGCGGGGCAGATAGGCTGTCGGGAACCGGATCAGGTGGCCGATGATCCTCCGGCGGTTTGGTGTCGCGGCGTCAGATCTGGTGGTTCCCCTCTCTCCTGCTACCTCTCTCGCCGTCTCGGTGGTTTGCGGCTGCAGGCTCCGGTGATGGTGAGCCCTGGTGGTGTATCTTGGGTCCGGGGGAAACCTTGGTCGGTCTGGCCGTCCCGGCGGCGACGTCGTCCATGGGCGTCACTTTCCTTCATGAAGACGCAACTGAGGCGCAACCTACCCACCCCGATCTCTTGCCGGGTGAAAACCTACAATCCTCTTTGGAATTGGCAGCAGCGGCGCTTCACGTCGTGACCTTCCTGGAGGTGTCGTCAAGGGCCTTGGGCTCGGTTGGGAGTGCAGAGAAACTGCAGGTGGAGAGGATGGGACGAGTGGCAGCAGGTGGTGTTCACGAAGGAGGTGCGGCGTTGCATCTGACACATTGACAACGGCGGGTCCCAGCGGCATGGAGCAGTGGGGTCTTGCTGTTGGGCGATGGATGAGCGCGGGATGGCGGCGTTGTCTAACGTCGTGGTGGCGTCGACGGCGGCTAGACCAGGCAAGGTTGATGCGTCAGTATAGCTCTGAAGATGGATTGGTGGCAGTTAGCGGCGGCGGCCTCTGAGTGTGCACCGGACCGATGGGTGCCCCATACCCGGCAGGTGGCTTGGTTGGGGCCTCAGGTCTTAGATGTTAGGCTTGGCTGTGAGGTCTGTTTGGTATTAGGCCCAAACTATCAGCATCCCTTCATCAACTGGATAGGAGTAGTGATAGATGTTGCCTGGACGGTGGCTCCAGTCTTACTGTTGTATTATTTTGTAAGGTCTTTTGTGAATAATTAATAAAGTGGTTGCATGCATCGTCCAAATGCAGAGGCGGGGGTCTTCCTCTTTTTCCACAAAAAATGTCTAATACATAAACAAATATATAAAAAGTTACATTTCTTACTTCGTTGCAGCTTATATCTTCACATTATCGGCAGATGATCTTGTTTAGGAACCATATGGAGCTGCAGAGTATCGGTTTGTGTTTTTATAGTGATGTCAACATTAAGCACCCAATCCCGTAAAAAACAGTAAGCACCCAATCTTTGTTTATTGTTGCATTGTTATGCGCATGCATGAAATTAGAGGATCCTGCTGCGATTTCCGGAGGGCCGCACTGGTGTATACATTCTCCATGCTTGTTCATATTTGGACAGCGAAATGTCCACTACAATGCCCACGTACGACACAAAGTGGCAGTGAGATGTTTCATTGCGAGCTCGAGTGGCCGTGTTTTCAACAGTGATATGGTGTTTGTCCAATATTACTATTGTTGGAGCATCTACAGTTGGACTCGGCAAATCCGGACCCTCAAACACCCGCGGACGCGCCCGGACGCATCCACGGACATTTTGTCCGGGCACTCCTCAAATCGCGTCGTCCACATCCATGTCTCTCATAGCCGAACCCCTATATCCATACTGTTGAACGTGACATATCTTGTATTGCTAATTCTATCTTCTCTAGCCTTGTATAATAGACTCTTAAAGATATGGTAGGATTAGTTTCCTTGTCACGTAAGACATCCGGTGTATGTATTGTAACCTACTCTATGGAATACAATGAGTTGCATCCTACACCTTTCCACATGGTATCAGTTTACCCTACGATCTCCATCGCTTCCGCCCTGTGCCGCCGCCGCACCTCCCTGTAGCCGCCGCTGCACCCTCTCTCCCGCCGCCGCAGCCCCCGCAACTCACCCAACCCCGCCGTCGCCGCTACTCTCTCGTAGCCGCCGCCGCACCCCTCCTAAACCCTACCTCGCCACTGCCACCTCCTCGCATCCGCCACCCTCCTACACCTCCCACGCAGTTGCCGCCTTACGCCGCTGCCATCTTCTCCCTCCACCACCTCCCAAACCCTAACCGCGCCACGCTCCTCCCCCGCCATGTCTCGCTCCAAGGCCGAACCCTCCAACGCCGGCTCCTTTGCCGGTGCCATGTTCACCTCGGATCGTCTCAATGAGCTCCACATCAAGGATCATGTGCCCGCCATCCTTGACCTCAACTCGCCGTCCTACAACGCATGGCGCACCTACTTCGCGCTTTTGTTCCGCTCCTACCGTCTCATCGAGCACGTTGATGGGAGCGTCGACTTCCGCGACATGAAGGACGGCGACGAGTGGCTTGCCGTGGACGCCTGCATTGTCAAGTGGCTCTTCCTCACCATCTCTCCAGGCCTCTTCAACATGGTGAACTCCCATGACCCCTCGGCGTACGCCACGTGGACACGGTTGTGCGATCTCTTCCTCGACAATCAGCTTCAACGCCGTGTCTTCCTCCAAGGGGAGTTCTTCACTATGCGGCAAAACGATCTTTGGATCGATGAGTACTGCACGCGGCTGAAGGTCCTCGCCGACGAGCTACGCGACGTCGGCATGAACATCGACGACTCCGGCCTCCTCACCAACCTTCTTCGGGGCCTCCACCCCGACCTCGGCCAGTCCGCCGCTAACCTCTCCCTCGTCACACCGACGTACGCCAAGGCGGTCACTTACCTTCGCATGGAGGAGAAGCGTCTGCGTCACTCTGCTCGGCAGGCGACCCACACCGCGCTCCACGTCGGCCTCGCCGCCGGCACCGGCGCGCCTGCCGCCCCGACTGCGCCACGTGCTCCTGTGCCGACCCCGCCTCCCGCGCCCTCCGGTGGCCGCAAGCAGAAGGGCTGCGAGGGTCGCACCCGCAACTCCAACACCGTGTAACGCCCGCCCGCGACCACCGCGGTCGCTCCTCCTCCACCGTGGTTGTCTGGGTACAATCCCTAGACGGGTGTTGTACATGCGTACTCCATGCCCGTCCCTCGCCCTCCTGCTCCAGGTATCCTCGGTCCGCGGCCGGCCTCTCATCAGGTACTGCTGACCACGCCCGACCCCGGACCCGCGACATATGGTGGTGCTGCACCCTACGGCAGTCCGACGACATATGGTGGCCCTCCGGCTTATGGCGCGTATGGCGGAACCCATGGTGGTGCATGGGATCCCGTCCTCCTCTCCGCTCTTCATGTTGCGCCCTCGCCGAGAAACTACAGCGGAGGTGGCGATTGGTATATGGACACCGGCGCTGCCGCTCACATGGCTTCCAGCCCCGGTATCCTCTCCCGCGCCTCCCCCTACCCTTTCAATTGTTGCATCATGGTTGGTGATGGTTCCTCCCTTCCCATCACCCATCACGGTTCTTCCTCCCTCCTGTTTCCCTCCTCTCCTTTAACTCTTAATAATGTGCTTATTTCGCCATCCTTAATCAAAAACCTATGCTTCGTTCGTACTCTTACTCATGAAAATCATGTCACTGTTGAGTTTGACAAACTTGGTTTCTCTGTTAAGGATGCTCGCTCTCGGAGGGTTCTGCACCGCTGTGATTCTCCCGGCGATCTCTACCCATGCGGTCCTACGACGAGTGGCGGTCTGGTTGCTCTTCATGCCGACGTCTTGCTTTGGCACGCTCGACTTGGTCATCCCGGCGCCGACGCTCTTCATAAAACTTTGAGCACATTTCCCTTTTCATGTGATAAATCCGCGGCACATACTTGTCATGCTTGTCGCATCGGAAAACACATTCATTTGCCGTTTCCTTCATCTACATCAATAGCTACTTTTCCCTTTGATATTATTCATTGTGATGTTTGGACATCTCCCGTGCCTAGCAACTTAGGTTTATCATATTATCTTCTGATCTTAGATGATTTTTCTCACTTCACTTGGACTTTTCCGCTACACCGTAAATCCGATGTCGCCTCCACCCTCCACTCATTTTATGCTTATGTCCGCACCCACTTTCATCGCACCATTGCGCACCTTCAAACGGATAACGGAAAAGAATTTGATAACCTCGCCATTAGACATCTCCTCTCCACTCATGGCGCCATTTTTCGTCTTACATGTCCATATACATCCCAATAAAACAGACGTGACGAACATGTTCTCCGCACCCTAAATGAGAGTGTGCACGCGTTGCTCTTCCATGCACACATGCCCGCTCGTTTTTGGCCCGATGCTCTCGCCGCCACCACTCTTCTTCTCAACATCCGGCCGTCCAAACCACGATGGAGCTATACACCTCATCACCTTTTGTTCGGGTCTCCTCCTTCCTATGACGATCTCCAAGTCTTCGGTTGCTTGTGTTACCCCAACATCACCGCCACTGCTCCACATAAACTTGCACCGCGGTCTCTCGCTTGCGTCTTTCTTGGCTATCAACCCAACACCAAAGGATTTCACTGCTTCAACCTGGTCTCTCATCGTGTGTTTGTCCCGCGACACATTTATTTTGATGAAGTTGTTTTCCCTTTCAGTAGGTTTCGCCGACGGCAGCACCGTCCTCGAACACTCCCACCCGGCGGCCTCGGGGAGCCCTTGCGCTCCCCTCGCTGCGCCGCATCCCCCTTCAGCGGGCCATTCGAGTCTTACGGCGGGACCTCCCTCGCCGGCTCAGGTGGAGCCGGCCTCGCGTTGGCAGGCGTCAGCACCAGCACCTGCTGGCCCGCTGGCTTCTCCCTTGCCGGCCTCCGGAGGTTTTACGGCTGGGTCCTTGGTAGTCCCTCCCTTCGCAACCCCGCCCACGTCGGCTGCGGTTCTGCCCGCCCTGATGCTGGCTGCGGCCTCGCCTGCCGACGCGTTCTCCTCGCTACCCACGGCCTCGCCCGCGGCTCTGTCACCGTCGCCTGCGGCCTCCTTCGTGGTTCCACCCGCGGACCCGTCCGCGGCCTTCTCGCTGTCCTTACTATCTATGGCTTTGACCGCGGTCACGCCGCTGTCGTCAGCGGTCTCATCTCCGACCTCGACCACCGCCTCGTCACCCGCGGTTGCCACCATGGCCCCGCCCTCGCCTGAGGTTGCGGCTCCTCCTCGACGTCGGGCTCGGCCCCCGCCTCCGCCGCCTCATCACTCTATGGTGACGCGTGCCAAAGACGGGATCCGGCAACTGAACCCTCGCTATCATAATCTCAGTGTCACGATCATCTCTTCGGTACCGCGCTCGGTGCGCTCTGCATTGAGTGATCCGCATTGGCTCACAACTATGCGTTCTGAGTATGATGCTCTCGTCGCCAACCGGACTTGGACGTTGGTCCCTATCCCCCTGGTGCTAACATCATCACCGACAAGTGGGTATTTCGGCACAAGTTCCATCCGGATGGCTCTTTGGACAGGTACAAGTCTCGTTGGGTGGTTAGCGGCTTTGCACAACATGCCGGTGTTGATTTCTCGGAGACCTTCTCCTCGGTCGTCAAACCAGACACGATTCATGTTGTTCTTCAGCTCGCTGTATCTCGTCATTGGCCTGTTCATCAGCTCAACATCAACAATGCTTTTCTGTATGGACATCTCCAGGAGCATGTTCTCTATCAGCAACCTACTGGTTTTATTGATCCTACTCGGCCTGATGATGTCTGCTTGCTCTCACGGTCTCTCTATGGTCTAAAATAGGCGCCTCGGGCTTGGTATCAACGCATTGCAGCATTCCTCACTTCTCTTGGGTTTCGCAGCACCACCTTGGACATGTCTCTATTTGTGCTTCATCGAGCTGATCATGTCGCCATGCTTCTTTTGTATGTTGACGATATTGTCATCACCGCCTCTCGCGCGGATCTACTTCGCGACATCATCGGTCGTCTTGGTTCTGAGTTTAGGCTGAAGGACTTGGGCGCATTGCACTTCTTCCTCGGCATTAATGTGCGACGTGATGCCTCCGGATTTTTTCTTCATCAAGGACAGTATGCTCTTGATCTCCTGGATCGTGCTGGTATGACCGACTGCAAGCCTGGTGCCACTCCTGCCGAGGCCAAGCTGAAGCTCTCTGCTACTGCTGGGCAGCCTGCCACTAATGCCGCTCTCTACCGCAGTATTGTTCGTGCTCTACAGTACCTCACGCTCACCAGACCAGACATTCAGTTTGCGGTGCAGCAAGTTTGCTTGCATATGCACTCGCCTCGTGATGTTCACTGGTCTCTGGTCAAGCGCATTCTTCGGTACATTCACGGCACACCGACCTTTGGACTTTGTCTTCGTGCCTCCGCCTCCACCGAGTTGCTTGCTTACACTGATGCGGATTAGGCCGGTTGTCCTGACACTCGATGATCCACGTCGGGATATTGTGTCTTCCTCGGTGACTCTCTCATCTCTTGGTCCTCCAAGCGGCAGCCCACTGTCTCCCGCTCGAGTGCCGAGGCCGAGTATCGTGCCGTCGCCAATGTTGTTGCCGAGACATGTTGGCTCCGTCAGCTACTTGGTGAACTTCGGGTTCCAATCCCGAAAGCTATGGTGGTTTTTTGTGATAATGTTTTGGCCACCTATCTTGCGGCCAATCCGGTGCAACACAAGCGCACCAAGCATATTGAACTTGATGTTCACTTCGTCCGCGAGAAGGTACAGTTGGGTCAGCTTTGTGTTCTTCATGTACCGACCACCCAGCAGTTTGCCGACATTATGACCAAGGGGCTTCCAACCGCTGCATTCCAAGAGTTTCGTTCTAGTCTTTGCATCGCCGATGCCAACGCTTCGACTGCGGGGGGTGGGGGGGGGGTGTTGAACGTGACATATCTTGTATTGCTAATTCTATCTTCTCTAGCCTTGTATAGTTGACTCCTAGAGATATGGTAGGATTAGTTTCCTTGTCATGCAAGACATCCTGTGTATATATTGTAACCTACTCCATGGAATACAATGAGTTGCATCCTACCCCTTTCCACACATACTACAGCATGCAACATCGATCAAACTACGTAGATCATCTACCGACATGAAACTGCATAGTAGTTCTCCAAAAGATCCACCAAAGTTCACACAAACGATGAACAACTAAATACTACATCTAAAACTTGAAACTAAAATCAACTTCACCACTTCCGGGCATGCCATTTTCCCTTCTAGTCTCCGGCGTAGCTGTACCCACTACAAAAAAAAGACACATCCGTGACATTTCGGGCTGAACGAATTTTTTTTCTGTCATACATATGACACTTCTATGACGATAATTGTGACAAAACTCGGTATCATCATAGATCTGGTGGGCTCCTACTTCTATGACAAAAAAATATGACAGAAAATGGGCTTTTCATCCTGGGCGGGCCGGAGATGCAGATGCATGACATTCTTTGGGCTGTCCATGACAGAAAAAACCGTGGTAGAAGCGAGGGGGAGGAAAATTTCGGGGACTTGCCGGTTACGGTGGGAGGTCGGGGGCGGAGCGATGCGCGTTTCTCTCGTACGTACGCGCGTGTGTGCGAGGTGTTGGCTCTAACTGAAGCCGAGTGAGGCGTTGGGCTCTAACTGAACCCGAGCGATTGCACTGCAGGCTACGCGTTACTGAACCCGAGCGATCGATCGATGGTTGTTAACTGAACCCAATGGAGAGATTCCTTCGCTACTGCTGCTAACTGAAGCCGATCGA
>NC_041387.1:27166599-27167635 GCF_002162155.2 Triticum dicoccoides
GGTGGCGTTGCCTCAGGATGAACAGGAACCCGTGGTGTGGAGGGCTAGATGAATAGTAGACGGTGGAGGGGTGGCCGTGGAGGGGTAGTTGAACAGGACCCCGTGGTGTGGAGGGCTGGATGAACAGTAGACGATGGAGGGGTGCCTGTGGAGGGGTGGTTGAACAGTAGCCGGTGGAGTAGCGCGTGGTGGAGGCTGGATGAACAGGAGCCCGTGGAGGCTGGAGGAGGTCGACGGTGGAGATGAACGGTATCCCGTGGAGTCCCGTTTTGCGGTACGCCACACCCCTCCCCCCCGTTTCGACCGTAGTGCTCCAACACAAGTCCGTTTCGTCCGTTTTGCGGTATGCCACACCCCTCCCGATCAACAGGACCCCCGTTTCGACCGTAGGAGGCCCGTTTCGTCCGTTTTGCGGTACGCCACACCCCTCCCGATCAACAAGACCCCCGTTTCGACCGTAGGAGGTCCATTTCCTCCATTTTGCGGTACGCCAGGCCCCTCTCGATCAACAGGACCCCGTTTCAAATGTGGCCAGTCGAACACAAGGCCGTTTCCTCTGTTGTGCGGTACGCTAGGCCTCGTTTCCAACGCCTGTTCCATCCAAGCCCTCCCGATGAACACGACCACGCATTCCGTTCCGATCCAGCCGGTTGGCTCCCCATGAACACGACGACGACGCTGTTTCTCCGTTCCGACCCAGCCATGTACGTATGCGCGAGTAGGCGTTAGAGACTCTGCCCGTATGTACGTACGTGGCCGTATTTTCTTTCTTGCACCCTCGCCGCTGTACGTACGTGTACATCCTACGTGCGCGCCTCTACTATGACACGTGCGCGCCTCTACTATGACACGTGCGTGCCTCTACATCGACCAGTATGTACGTACACGTTCGCGACCAGGATGACAATGCTACGTACGCTTCGACCAGGTGGGTCCCGACTGTCAGGCACTTCCTTGCCTGTGAAGATGTAGCTGGTGGGTCCCAGCAGTCAGGGGGGCGAATCGTTTTTTTTTTCTGGACACACTTCCTTGCGTG
>NC_041387.1:27167997-27179724 GCF_002162155.2 Triticum dicoccoides
TTCCTTGCGTGCGAAGGTGTAGCTGCTGGGTCCCAGTAGTCAGGGGGCAAATCATTTTTTTCCCGAACGCACTTCCTTGCGTGCGAAGGTGTAGCTGGTGGGTCCCAGCAGTCGGGGGCGAATCGTTTTTTCTTCGGACGCACTTCCTTGCTACGAAGATGTAGCTGGTGGGTCCCAGCAGTCAGGGGGGCGAATCGTTTCTTTTTTCGGACGCACTTCCTTGCGTGCGAAGATGTAGCTCGTGGGTCCCAGCAGTCAAGGGGAGAATCATTTTTTTCGCGAAATACGGTGGCCCGTCCGGTGGGTCCCCGCTGTCAGGTGGAGGAATAATTAGTTTGCGCGTAATAAGGAGGCACTTACTTGCAGCTGCCGTGGACCCAGCTGTCAGCCTCTCCACGTACAGTCCACGTCCGATGGAAGTCGTTCCTTGACCACGTTGACCACGCCGCGCCGAGAGCACCACGGCGGTGGACGATGGAGAGGCCTAGGAAGGGGACTACATGGAGCCGGGGAAGACGCGGCAGTGGATGCACACGCGAAGAGGAGTACGAGGGTTCACTAGTTCGGATGCGCTGCCGTCGCCGCAGAATAACAGGGGGTGTGGGTCAGTGGGTGAGTGGAGGGATGGCCTGGCCAGCGGTGGGAGTAGTAGGGGCGGTGAGGCCTCCAGGGCAGCATAGCCGGCCACGGGAGGCAGGAGCAGGCGGCACGACCGGCGCTGCTTTGGGCGGGTGGAGCAAGAAGACCAGAGGTTGAAGAAGCACGACGGTCGTTGGATGGACATCGTACGGTCACTGCAGCTAAAATCGTTTATATTGACTAAGTTGACAAAGCCCTTGGTATGTCAACTTAGTAGGCCCACGGGTCAGCTTCCGAAACGGTGCACCCCAGATGTCAGGGGGATGAATCATTTTTTGGACGGTTGAAGCTAGAATATCCGAGATTGAAGAAGAAGCACGGCATCCGTTGGATGGACATCCAACGACCAGTGCTGCTAGAACCGTGTGTTGACTATAAGTTGACAAAGCCTTGCATACCCGTCAACTCTATTTTTTTAGGGAACGCGTCAACTTAGTAAGGCCAGAAGTGCGTGGCAGAGAACTTATAGCCCATTTGAGATTTGTAAGAATGTGTAGCCCATTTTTGAATTCTAATGGAATTTACTACAGCCCATTTACAGTTTCTTAAAAGTACAACCCATTTCAACCAACCGTTCAAAACAGAATTCAATAAAATTTCCAACATTTTGATGGGATCCGAATATTTTTATCCCAAAATTTTAGTCAGATTAAATACAATTTCAATATAAATTTATATTGCGTAAAAATCCAACGGAACATTCCGCTCGCAACAATTAATGAAATTAAAACTTTCAATATTTCAAAAATAATATTTTATAAAGTAATCACTGTTTGGTGCATTTTTTATAGTTACTACCCAGTTTTTATAATTACATCCCATTTATTATTTCTTAAAGCCCATCTTCTTGTTAAGCCTAATGCATCCCTCCTAAGAAAGATTTGCAGCACAGCGGGGCGGAGAATAACAACTTGACCTTGCCTGGTTATTCCTAAAAAAAGTATAGCTGGGCTAGCCATTTTCAGCTTGAAAAAAATTAATATCTGGGCTGGATATCTGGCCTGGGCTATACGGGCCACAGCCCGCCCAGTTAATACCTGCAGTGATGTTTTCGTTGTTGTTCACAGGAGAAAAATTAATATCTAGGGTAAACATCAAAAAACTTTGCAGTGCTCACACGTCAAAAACACAAATACTGCTCGAGCTGCTTGGTCCTAGCCGTCGGCCGCTTCTTGTGCAATTTTCTCGTTTATTGACTACTTCCTCCTTTCCGGTTTATAATGCTTAATTCAAAAATCTCACCAATCAAGGTAGATGGCGAGTGGTGGAATAGTTTTTCTAGTTTTGCAAAAGCACCTAATTAATGCTCTTGTTATCCTCAAAAAATTATGTTTATCAATGCATTAATTGCAATGCATGCATGCATAAAGTACATGCATTGGTCAATTTTCTCTTAATACTTGCATGCAATGATTTAATGCACCTTGGAATCTGAACATGTGATGGAAAACAACCAAATTGAGCCTTATAAAATGGAAAAACTAAAATTTTGAGATAAGCCCTATAAACCGGAAAGGAGGGAGTACATAGGTAGACAATGGTGTGGGACCGTGATGTCAGGAAACCAGGAGGAAGCAAAATAAATTATAGTTATATATATATATATATATATATATATATATATATATATATAATAAAGAGGCACTTGCGTACGTGAGGCTATGGACCTGTTGGGTCCCCATTGTCATCCTATCCAAGTAAAGTGATCTCCTCGCCCGCGCGCGCTTTCCGCCCGAAACAGTCAGCACCAGCCGCCCCGCTTCCCGGTGCAGGCTATTGCTCCGCCTTCAAACGACACAAGTGCCGTCCGTCCGTCCATCTGCCGCACATATTAATGATACGCGGTTGCCGAGGCGGCTACTCCGGCGTCACACGTCCGTCCCTCCGCCTGCCCACCATTGCTATATAAACTACTGCGCCGGCCATAGCCGCAGTCATCCGCATCCGTTGCCTTTCTCCTGTCCACACCGCTACTGCCCACCATGGCTTCCTCGCGCTCCAGCGCTCTTCGGGACGGGCGGATGACGGACCACAAGGAGATAGCAGCCATTGCTGCTGACCGTCTGACCGGCAGGCAGCCGGAGGACGACGACGTCCCAATGGAGAACATGGTAATCGACAATCCGGCGCCAACCCCCTCCTCCGCGCCATCCTCGCTGGTGCATTGCACCATGACCATCGGCGAGGCCCGTGCCCAATATATGAACAGGGTGAGGCAGATGCGTGAGGAGCAGTTCCTGGAGGCACAGGCCAACGCCGCCTACAACCACCATCTTCTCCAGGAGCACCTACAGGCAGAGGAGCAGATCGCTGCGAAGCGAGCGGAGCAGGAGGCGATGCTTGACTCGTACTGCTCCGCCCGCAAGTGCCGCCTCGAGCGCTAGCGATACCGCATGCGGGTAGCGGAGGCTGCGGCCGCCTACAAAGAGGCTAGAAAAGAGGGCGATGAAGCGGGCGAGGCGCTGTTTGGCGAGACCGAGGATGAGGCAGAGGACAATGCCGGCTCCGATGAGTCCCCGCTCCGCTGGCATCGACGACCCCCCGCGGTGCCAACAACGTGGCAGAGGACACCGCCGGCTCTGCCGAGGCCCCGCGACGCCAACAACGAGGCAGAGGACAGCGCCGGCTCTGTCGAGGCCCCGCCCCGCCAACAACGAGGCAGAGGACATTGCCGGCTCAGTAGAGGCCCCACCCTGCCGGCAACGTGAGGGAGGATTTCCACTGCTCCGCTGAGGTGCCGCCCGCCGGCAACGAGACAGAGGACATCGCCGGCTCCGCCGAGGCCCCGCCCTGCTGCCAACGAGGCCGCGCCACACAGAAAACGAGGAAGAGTAGAACACGGTAGGTCGCCACCGCTCGGGTCCAAATAAGGCCACCGCTGCTGCCCTCCGGTTGAAGCCAAGCTAGGCGGGTTGACCATTGACGGCTGGCTAGCTTCTCGGCAGCGACGTGGAGTCGGAGAGCTGTGCTGGAGAAGAACGTTGCTTCTACTTAACTGCTGGTGCAGTTGGCTGACTGATACGTGGGCCCAATAGGCCACATGTCAGTTACGCAACTGCACCTGTGGTTAAGTCACTGAAGCTTCTGTTCGGCTCAGCGGGACACAGGTGGGTAGCTTCGGTTAATTAATTATACCTCCAGCGCACCCCTTTTTAGTTTTTTAGAAAAGGAGGATGACCCTCGGCCTCTGCATCTGGGAGATGCATGCGGCCACAAACACCCCTTTTTAGTTGAAGAATGTATGAAATGTAATTAAATCCGGCATGTTTATATGAAATCCGATCGTGTATGAATGAATTTATTTCGATTAGTTCGAATTCCTGTATCACTGGCATTGGTTGAACATGCAAAACAATACGTACTAGCATTATTCCCAGGGTGATCACCTCGTTTGCAGCAGTTTCACATGTACTCCCTCCGGTCCTTTCTATACAAGTTTTGTCTGCAACCAAACTATCTCTACTTTGACCAATCTTATACAAAAAAGTACGCACTTTCACAATGTGCAAAGTATAAAGGAACA
The DNA here is from genome assembly GCF_002162155.2 of Triticum dicoccoides. Taxonomy (NCBI): domain Eukaryota; kingdom Viridiplantae; phylum Streptophyta; class Magnoliopsida; order Poales; family Poaceae; genus Triticum; species Triticum dicoccoides. The sequence goes on from NC_041387.1 coordinate 27,172,160, forward strand.
GAAGGAGTACAAAGAGTTTGAGCAGCTTTTTTAGCATTTTTGTACATTGCAATCAAACATACAAGACTGGTAATTCATAGAGAACATTCAAAACAATCGATGATTATGCATCTCAGCGACTCACATGTTAGAGGAAATATTTACTTCACAACTAAAGAATAAAGAAAAAAAATTGATCGACGCTGCTGACAGCAAGGGCATCCCATTCGAAAATATCAAACGCATGTCTTAAAATCAATGAGAAAAATTTGACAAGGTTGTCCCTTTCCAAAATATCAAATGCCTACGATTGTGGAATGGGCAGGGTTTGCCATCAGTTCGGACATTGACATGGCACCTCGTGCTAAATAAACCAATTGTTCTTTTTGTGCAGTTCCACCAAAATCAACCAAATTCACGCGTAGCTTGTATGATTTCGCCCTTATATGTTTCAACGCCTTGAACTTATCGTCACCTCCTTTCTTGTGGTGGAAATGAATGATTCAATGTATTCATGAATATTTTGTGCAGTTCCCATTGAAATCAAGCCGATCACCCCTGTTTGCACAAATACAAAAAAGTGATTAGTATAAAGCAAAATGTACTATGACTTGACAGTTTAAATAGGCACCTACGTGGTCCATGTAGAGCACACTTTTAGAATAATGGAAATCACCAGAAAGAATCCTAGAACAACATTTTACTCGCGCATCACAGCAAAAAAATGGAGATTTGTCAGTCCTTCTGAGCTAAAGTTAGTTTGGTCTTGTGGGGAGTAATGTAACCATCCTTCAACTGCTCCTTCTGATGAGAATCCTAGAACAACATTGTACTCGCGCATCACAGCAAAAAAATGGAGATTTGTCAGTCCTTCTGAGCTGAAGTTAGTTTGGCCTTGTGGGGAGTAATGTAACCATCCTTCAACTGCTCCTTCTGATGAGAAGATAGACATTGCTTCTTCATCCTGGCATAATCGGAACTAGTCACTTCACGTACTCCATATTCTTCTTCAGAGGAAGATGATCCTATTGTGCAAAGACAAGAGGACAACTAAATGCTAGCATCCCTGTTTGCTCGAAAAAAAGGAAAGGAAATATTTAAAACAACACAGATGAAGCACTTCTCAAGGACAATACCACTTTTTCATGACAGTATCTAAACAGTAGCACAACGCTAATAGAGATGACAAAGCTCAATCATATGGATGAATTAGTGGGCGAGTACCAACCTTTGTCAGGAGGCTGATTGTGTAGAGCATACAGATGAAGCACTTCTCCGAAACCATCTGTTGCTATCTACTATGATGGCCATGCTTACTATATACTCCTCGATTAGTTTAATATTTCCAACATCTTTTTGTGTAGTTCCACTAAAATATATGGTATCTTCAAAGAAGATCCCTGTTTGCACAAGTAGAGATAATTACGTATGGCATCAAATCAGTGGCAAAACAATTGCTCGTTGCAGCCATAGCAATAAATTAAGATGCAAAACTATATCATTACTTGTGTCATCACAGTTCCAGTGCTTCATTACAGCACCGGGAGTTGATTTTTGTTTTTCTTCCGCTTGTTCTTCCCCTTCATCACTTGGTTCAATAACAGACAAGCTTCGCCTTCAATGTAAGATTTGGCATGTCAATTAGGGAGCACAAGTATAGTACTAAACTTAATTTTCTGATGAAAGTGGCAAAATACAGGCCAGCAGTTGTGAAATATCCTTATCTTACCTCAATGGGATATTATGGTGCACATACAGATTGGAAGTCTTGTCTCCATTTGTGCAGTTCACTAAAATCAAGCAACATTATCGTACAAGTAGCACAACATATGAAAGCACACTGCAGAATCATGTGAAATAAGGCTAGTACCGACCTCTCATGATGCGGAACTCAAACAACTCACAAGAAGAAGATTTGAACCAAATTCGCCTTAACGGATAGGAAGTAAGATCTCCTCTCATGCAGTTCCACTAAGATCAAGCAATCAAGCAACATTGTCGGTGTGACATTTTGGTTGAACTGCACAAAACAGTCTTAAAACAAAAGTGTTTTGTGCAGTGCAACAAAAGGTCACAATGGCAACGAGGTGAAGTAGATAACCCTGTTTACAGTGAGGTGCAAAGGAAACAATTAGTGGTCAATAATGGTGGATGACACAGAAGCCAACAAAAAGAAGCATCTACTCAAAATGGGAAAGAAAGCAAGACAGTAGCATTTCTCAAACGGTGGCATTTATTAATATTAACATAGAGATTATATTAACAATAAAATTCGTTAAACATGTAATTTGCTTTTAACTGTGGCATTGCATCAATTTTCCAGCGGCATTATTAGAGGGTGTTTGTTTACAGGGACATTTTGGTGTAGGGACTAAAAAAACTCCGTGTCAGTCACATCTAAACCAAACAGGAGGGACTTTTCAGGACTAAAAGTGGGCATTTGGGACTAAAGAAAGAAGACCCCGAGGGAGTCTTTTTGGGACTTTTTCCAATGGTTGCCCCTGCCACGCATCACACCTTGTTTCTATTAGTTCATTACTAGGGGTAACATGGTCTTTTATCATGTCATTTAATAACCTCTAGTCCATGTTTAGTCCCTGGAACCAAGCACGTAGGGACTAGGGAGTTTTTAACCAAACAGGGCCATAGATTGACAACAGCTAATGAGTTGCACGGGATAGTGGACGCACCAGCACCATGTGCATCTACCGATGTACTGTGGTCATGCACAGTCTGTTGCAACAAAGAACAAACAACCAAGGAGCATATTTGTGTTGGTCCCAGTTTTGTTATCTTTAGACACCTTTCCCTATGTGAGCGCAGCAAATCTAGTCCTGCTCAAACTCTACAGCCTTCTCCCTTCCTTTCCTTTTTGAACTAGTACTTTCGCCCCTTCCTTTCCTCTTTGAGACACATCCTAGATTTATGCGATACAACTTTCCCCACTACTTTCCCCCATTCCTTTCGTCTTTGAATCACGTCCTAGATTCATGCTATACAACTTTTCCCCCTCATTTCCTCTTTGAACCACATCCTAGATTCATGCTATATACAACTTTTCCCACTACTTTCCCCCACTCCTTTCCTCTTTGAACCACGTCCTAGATTCATGGTATACATGCAGCTAGAGCAATGCATGTGGAGTAAGTAAAATATACCTTAAGGTTCTTGGGGCGTGGTTCGGTGGGCGACGGGACGACGGCGAAGAAGAAGGGTCGGAGGCCCTCCCACGCCGCCACTGGGTGGAAAGTGAATAGCAGCGCCGGTAGTGGATTCCCTCCCTCGCCGACGGCGACAACATTAAGCCTCCTTCCCTTTCCGGCGGACGGATCCTGCCGGCTCTTTGAGCAGCAGTGAGGGGAGAGAGAGGCCAACGAAGTCTTGTTTAGATCTGGAGAGGGCGAGAGAGTGTGAAGAGAGCAACTACAAGCGCTGAGGATCCAGCGGGAGAGGGCGAGAGAGTGTGAAGAGAGCAACTACAAGCGCTGAGGCTCCAACGTGTATATATATACTGGAGAGAGAGTGTGAAGCGTGCAAACCCTAGAAAACATTTTGACGAGTCAAAGAATCCTCCTGGCAAAAATTATGCTCAAGTGTAGTTATCAAACCCGAGACCTCAAGTTTGATGAGCGAACAGGCTAACCAGCTACACAACCCTCCCATTATGTTCAACGAGAGGAAAATAACCTTTTATACATTCCTGCATTCGTGTGACAGGCATGCCGTGTTTTTTGTGTGTGTGTGGGAGTCATTGGGATTTCAATCATAATCGTGGCATGTGGCTTTGGTGGTAAGACTATCCACAGTGGTGCAGAAATAATGCAGCCTTAGTCACCTTACCTCTCTCCACGTAGTACGTTGGGTCCCACCAGTCAGAGGGTGAAACAAACAAATTAATAAGAAAAATTAAAAGCGCCAGCGGTGTATCTTACTACCTCACACATCTCACTACTGCTCGGGAACACTGTCCAATTGACCCCTCTGTTCACTTACGTACTATTTTAAGTGAATCCTTATTATAACATGCACACAAATTTTGGGCACTTGTATTCGACTTAAGTCAGTGTGCCACCGTATCTCGTATACTTACTACTCCCTCCGTCTAGGTGTAATAAGTCACGTTAGAAGGTGCAACGGGACCAAGGTGCGTGCGTGTGCGTGTGTGTGTTTAACAACATGTGTGTGTTAGAGAGTGCGACAGATCGACCTACTCCTATAGAGATATGGTGTGTAGTGTATGATTTTAGCCGTGAGAGTCGGTGCATCCTCTTGTTTCCGGGCGTGTCCGGTAGGGACATGCCGACAGCTGCCACACCCGCTCCTGACCAGCCTGGCCCACCCAAAGCCCCTCCATCGCCTGCGCGCGCTTCCTGCCTGAAACGGTCAGCGCCGCTCCAAAGAATCGGTGCCGCATTCATGCCCGGGCAGAGCGGACACGACCTCTCACTAGCGCAAGAGTGATGGTTGCTTCGTCCGTCCAACTTACTGTTGGGTCTATGTGATTTGACGGCTCATTGGTCTTTATTACTGAGGTGGTAGGACTGCTGGATGTCCAACGCTTTCGGCGAAAGGAGGTAGTAGATTACAATTTTCTCCATTCTTACAATGGAGGAGTGCAAGAGCAGTGAAAACACGCAGGCTCAGTGATTACATGGCCCACCTCACACTATCACCGTGCGACACCTAACTCTTTACATAGTACTCCCTCCATTCCTAAATATTACTAGATGAGTCCCCGCTTGTTGCCGCGGAACAGCGATATATCTCTCTGCGCAAAATTATCGATTTCATAGAACTAAAAAAAAATCTGTAACTGCATGACAAATGTGGTAGCCAAACTAAATGAACTCCCATCATCATTTAGATCATCCCACACAAGGAAAAAAGAGCCAACTCCTACTGCATAATGGGATTATATTTTTCTTTTTGACATGTTAATGGGACTTAAAAGCTCACTTACATGCATGCTACCGGTGCATGCTTGCATGCAGACATGTTGATGTGATTTAAAACCCACTCACATGCATGTGCCACGGTATTTCTGCATGCTTGCATGTGGCTTAGTGCTGAGCCTCTCAACGTTTAGATCAGACGGCTATTATGACTGATTTACTTCATCTAACGGCTACGTCAATTTTGATGATGTGGCTCAAGGAGAGGATAGAGAATTCCTAGTAGTGGGGGCTAGCTATTACTAGTAGATAAGTCTTTGTAGAGATTCCACTAGGTGAACTACATACGGAACAAAATGAATGAATCTACACTATGCATCTATATACATCCGCATGTGGTTAATGGTGAAATCTCTACAAAGACTTATATTTAGGAATGGAGGGAGTACTAGTATAGTACTAGTACATACTGTAATTTATTAGCGAGATAAATTTGTACAATGCTATGAAGCTTCCAGCTCATGTTACATGTATCTTGCGTCCAAGGTTGCCCGTTGCAACATTTCATCAAATACAAAGGAGACTAACATGCATGCTATTGCATCTCAATGATTGACATATCATAGCAAATATGTACTCCCTCCGTTCCAAAATAAGTGTCTCAACTTTGTGCAAACTTTAGTACAAAGTTGTACTACTACTAAAGTTGACACTTATTTTGGAACAGAGACAGCTAAAGAAAAAAACGATCCATGCAGTCCCTAGCCCTTGAACCGTGAACCCTGACCAGGCTTCAATTTGCTGGCAACGTTCGAGCTTCCTAATAAATGAAGTTTGCAACCTTTTGACCATCGGATCATTTTGTGCAGTTTCACCAAAATCGAGATGAGCATCCCTGTGGCAAAGAAATTGAAGAAGCGTGGCTAGAATAAGATTACTAGGACTAGTTGATGAGACATAAACTCATCACAAATACAGTACGTAGAAGCCAGTAGAGGTATCAGGTATGTGCGGGGCAAAGAAGTAGAGAAATATCCTCAGGGAGTGATGTGGGCAGCTGGAGCAGTGGTGCAAGCCGGCTGTAAAGGGAGTTGTACCTGAGGGACGTAGCTCGATCTTGAGGAGGGCGGCGGGAGGCGGCAACTGCCCACGTCGCGGCAGTGAGCAAGGGACGAAGGCAACCTCATGGGCTTTGTGAGAGAGAACGATGGGGACCCCTGATCGGGACGTGCCGACAGTGGGTTTTCACCGTCGGCGACGGACACTGCATCTACACTAAGCATCCACCCCTTCCCCAAGCGGACGTGATCCGCCGGGATGTTAGAGATGTGGCCACAGTCATTTTGTGCGAGAGAGTGTGAAGAGAGCAACCCCAGCAAGCAACCGTGTAGGCTGGCCCGTCCTGACTATGTATATAGTGGAGCGGTTTCCTTTTCTCTCCATATGAACCTATCATATTGCGTACGTGCCACTGAAGAAAAAAAAATTATTTATAAATGACGCGGCACCTACTACTCGTTCTCCTATAACCTTGCGCTTGGCATCTCCAAAATATTAACCTTGCGATTGGCTCTTCGCCTCTTCGGGAAGTCGAGCAATAATGGTAGTGCAGTATATATCATTCTGGCTATATGAGACCGAATGAATTGCTGCACGTCCACCACGTGAGCGAGGGTCGAGGGGCGAGGGAGAGTTCTACTACATACGGAGCAAAATGAGTGAATGTACACTCTAAAATACGTCTATATACATCAGTGTTTGGAGTATGTACTAGTAGTTCATATTGAAATCTACAAAGGACATATATATTCCAAACAATATGATATAATCTCTATAACCAAGGTAGTAGGGACGAGTAGTAAACGGAGGGAGTAGTAAATTTTTCTCCTTGTCCTGCGAGCCACCGCGCGCATGGGCGAGGGAGGAGCAAGCTTCACCTTATCCTGCGAGCCACCGCGCCCGTGGGCGGGGGAGACGGCGTACTAAGCAACCTTCTCCTCATTCTGCGAGTTGACGGGACACATCAAAAGTACTCTAGTGTATAGAGCCTTGCCTCTAAGGTAGGCCCCACATGGTTTGCCTCTTTTTTTAATTTAACATAACACGTCAAGTCGCAATTTGTTTGTTCACCTGTGGTAGACGATCCTCCCTCCACCAAGTGGACAACCAGTACACGTGCCAAATTACCACGTGGGCTGCCTTTTTCGTACAGAAATGAGCTTCACCGTGTACCCGCGCGGGTGTGGTTGGGAAAGAGGCGGGAGTACGTGCGCCGTGCATGCACCTCTTCTCTTCGTGCACATCCCCCACCTACGTGGGTGTGTGTGAGAGATACAAACCGCGTTCGTGAGTGTTTTTTGTTTTGTGGTGGGGGTGGGGGGTGGGGTGGGGGGTTGATTTCGTGAATTATTTGTGGGAATATGTGTCGATGACATCTCAAACAAAATTTTGCATGCAATGTGTGTGAAATGGAGGCCTATCCATATCATACATAGAGGGTCGAGCAATCCATGAGAAGAGAGGGAGGGGTCATAGCTATCGATAGAGTCGAAGAGAGGATCAAGTACGGGTGGGTGCGAGATCGATGAAGAGAGCCATCGAAATTGCGTGTGTGTGTGCAAGTCAAAGATATAGGGCGACTGGCCTATCGGAACGTTAGAGGGCACATGTCAAGTTTGTGTGTGGCAGGGAGAC
>NC_041387.1:27179862-27190958 GCF_002162155.2 Triticum dicoccoides
TAGGGGGTGGGGGAGGGGTAGGCAGAGGCCTAACTATAGAGGTAGAACGACTCATATATGTGTTGAGAAGGAGAGACCCAGCTATGTCATGAGGGAGATCGATCGACATCCATACATAACTGAAGGACAGGAAATATGACGGGACAGAGAGAGAGGGAGGGAGAGGGAGGGAGAGGGGTAGAGTGCTGGATGGGTGATGGAGTTGCTTCTCGGAGTTGTTGGGAGAGGCCTACTAGACAAACTGAGGGTGGAACTGCAATGTTATCAATAAGAGTGGGGATGTGTTTCTGTGTGTGCCTGTGCGTGATAGATCTGTCGGGACGCATCCATGGGTGATGAAGGGGAACCATGTGTTTGGTAAGCAAACCTAACTAGATCGGTAGATCAATTGTTGTTTGTCGGAGGAAGGGAGAGACACAACTAATGAGGTAGATCGATCGATGTGTGGGTAAAAACGAGTTATAAGGACCTAGCTGGCTATATGTATAGCGAGAGATCGGTCGGTGTACGTCCATTTGTTAGAGGCAAATAAGGCCCAGCGAGACGGATAGACATAGAGAATGGAGCTAGGAGATGGTGCGAGAGGCCCAACTACTAGCTGGATAGGGGGAGGAGTGTGCGGTTGTGAGATCAATTAAAAGAGGGGCGAGAGTTTACACGTGTGTCTGACCATATGAGAGACACGAGGCAAGGACACATAAAGAAGGAGATTGAAGTTGTGTGTGTATGCTGTAGGCAGGCATCGCTGGAGAAGTTTATCGATCGGTGTGTGTCGGAAAGGAGTTGTGGAGACTCTGGGAGAACGACCTAAAGGAAAAAATGAATGTGCCTGGTGGATAGAATGCCGAGGGAGGGGGAGGGCGAGGAGGGCGTGTGCATGCACGAGAGAAAGTTAGTGGTAGCTACAAAGGTTAGAGGACTGTGTGGGTGTAAGAGACTAACACAGATCATAATTTGATATGAAAGAGGATTCATATATTTGAATAGGAGATCATAGTGTTTTAAACATTGCATGCATGAATATAGCGGTGATACACGTGCTGTGCACATGTTATACCATAATGTGATAATGCATGGCGTTTGCAACTCACAGCTAAATGCCGAACAATCTAAACCATACTATACATCAAACAATCTCACATTTTATTTGAATTTGTGATAATGTGCGGCGTGTGCAGCTTACAATTAAATATCGAGCAATCTAAACAATACTATATATCAAACATTCTCACATTTTATTTGAATTTGTGGTAATGTGTGGTGTTTGCAACTCACATCTAAATACTTGTAGGCGTAGGGGGCGGGGCACCATACATAATGTGATAAACACATTATACATATGAGACATGGTTTAGATTATGAAGATCTAGCTAGAGCTAGAAATGTAATGTGATTTGAAATCAAAATAAAGTGGATTCAAAAAATCTAGTTTGAGTTCATATAGTACACATAGTTCATATGTAACTCGATACTTATCATGTGGTGTGCTGTGAAGATAATACACAAACGGTGGTTTAACTTGACAATAATGATGATTGTAGATCTTATTAAAACAGAGAAACAAATTCAAATGCTTTGACTTCACAACAATCATTACTATAGATCTTATTCAAATTTAGTTCATATTGAAGCGGTAGTATATACGTTTGGAATGCACTAAAACGTTCATTTGAGTAGTAGGTTGCATGCATTATACACGTAGCGAAATATTTTAATTGAACATAACATGAATTCAAAGTTTTGAATGACATTTGTAGTGCGCATTGATTTGGTACAGTACACGTTAGGCTTGTCCGGAAATTTCAACCCGCGCCTTGTTAGCCCGAAATATTTAAGATATATCTTTGTCTCGTTGTGCTCCGACAACTCCCTCCATCTCAACCCGCGCCTTGCTATTCCGAAATTACAACGCGCGCGAAAACTCCCACCTCCTGTGAAATCCTGACATGTGAAATGCCCGTGGTACCCCTGAACCGAAAGAACCGCCTCAAATCGGTGGGGGTAGTTTTGTAACTTACCCCACATTTCGGACAAGCACGTCTCTAAGCCATGGTTCCCCACTGTCATCCCATCCGCCCACCCATTCGTACACCGAGGCCGCGAAAACCCGCGACAAAACCCCACACCCTGCTCCGTCCGCTACCCAGCCGGAGCTTCTTCCCTGACGACGTCGTCCACAGCAACACCTCGACGTCCCTCATCCTTCGTACCGGATGAGGATCCGTCGTCGATCTCATCGTCCCGCCGGTTCAGCCACCCCGTCCTCCACCTCCAAGGAGCTGCCCCGGTGTTCCCCTCGTCTTTCGCGCCACCTCCATTCCCACACCGCCATCTTCACCTGCACCACCGGAAGAGCATCATCATCACCGTTTCCTCGGATGAAGCTGCAGCCTAATCGGCGCCACCAAAGAGGTTGTACACTAATCGCCGCATTTTCTTGTTGATTCAATCTCACGGTGCTGCTGGCGCTCGGTCCCGAGCCGACACGGCGCGGCTCCATCCACGGCGGCGTCGCCAACCACTTCCTCCACGACGTCGCTCCCTCGACGGCGACGTCCACATCAGTAGGAGTTGCTGCTGCTTTAGCTCTTGCTCTTGGTCCCCTGCCTGGTCTGCTCTTGCTATTGCTCTTGCTCGCGCTGCTGCTCTCGCTCTTGCTCTTGCTTGGGATGCTGCTCCGATTTGGCTACACTTCAGTCGACTGAATCGACTTTTGGGTCAGTCGATTTCCAAGGGATGGGCTCGCCGGGGTGAAGGAAGAACCAGCCGCAGCAGGGAGAGGGGCTCGCCGGAGAGGTACCCCACTATCTATCTTAGGGTTCAGGATGGGGGCGGTGGTCGCCGGCGGTGGCGGGGCGGTGGCATGGGGATCGCCGAAGAAAAAGCTCGGCACGGGAGGGCCTAGAGGGATGGCCGGGGCAGCGGTGGACCGGCGGTGGGGAGTGTTTTCGGGGCGGGCGGGGCGGCGCACCGCCGGCCGCGGGCGACGGTGGGCTGTTGTTTGGCCGGTGGTGGCTGGCGGCTCAGGGAGGGTGGAGGTTGAAGATGAACCGCAAGCCCTTGATTTCGTATCCAATGGCTGCAAAATCGACTGACCAGAGATGAAAAAGTCAGTCGACCGACATGTAGCCTCACCTTGCTAGTGCGTTCAGTTTCGACAGCAAAATTCAGTTTTGACAGTTAGGTTCAGTTTCGACAGTTAGGTTCAGTTTCGACAGTTAAGTTTAGAGATGAGCGGCTGATGTATTTTACATCTAGTACTTTGTGGTTATGTACTTTATGTCATATATTGGAGATGCTATTATAATTCCACTCAGGTTAACGTTGTTCGTTGTCGCTCTTGTCCTGCTTCAGCCTCGGCGTCGTACAACTCATCGAAGCTGCTCCAACGACGAAACCCTCCATCACAGCGGAGCAGTACCTCGGGCTCCATCTCCAGACGCCTAAGATCTTCTTCCCCTCCTCCGACAGCAAAGTTAGCCGGAGCATCCTCACCGGCCAACCCAATCACGCTGAGATCGACATGGCTTCGCCAAAGAGGTTGTACACTTGTTGCATCTCTTTTTTACTCTACATGTTATATATATATTCCACTGAGCACACGGATTTGTTCCTTTAGTGTCTCCTTGAAAGAAAAAACGTAGGAATTTTAATTTTCACTTGTCCTCCTTTTCAAATTCCTATTCATGAAGCACAAGACTAAGAGATAGTAGCATAATAGCATTATAACCGTACATTTTCTTGTGGTTTGACTTAATCTCATCATGCTTCTTTGCATCCTGTGATCTTCCAATTGTTGTGAATCAAACACCCAGATTGGCAGAAATCCTGTGTTTTTAAATTCTCTGTTTTGCACGTGCATTCCTATCCTATTCCTGTCTATTTCCTATCCCTGCATTGTTGGAATCCTCCAATTCAAACGAGCCCTTACAGAATTACTTCTCTTACAGATAGTTGTCAAAGAAAACCTTGCGTGGTTTGTCCCGGTCCTGCTGCGCCGTCGTCCACCCCAGCTCAGCTGCTCCAATGACAGAAGGGTCCAGCAGAGCAGGGATCCGGCCTCCAGACTGTCTTTCGCCGCCTCAGATCTTCTTCCCCGCCGCTGGCAGCCATGAAAACTGCATTACCATCATTGACCGAGCAGATGACCTCGAGGACTACACGGGTCCGCAAGAGAGGTCGCACTCTTTCGTGTCTGCTTACGTTATGCATCGCTTAATATTACATGCTACTTTATCGTCCTGTTCACCGATTAGACTCTGAGTCAGCTCCAAACTAATGGTCAAACTTGAGTTTTTAAATGGTTGTGGGGTACATATCGGGGCCGCTATCAATAGTATCTATCTACTATCTAGTTAATCTCCGGTGTCTACTATGAGTTTCATGTTGGGTGGGAAACAATCAGTAAAGAAGCCATTATCTGTATTTATTAACTGAAGCCATTATCTGCGTGCTATTATTGGTTTTGGGTCTATCCACAGGTTGCTACCATCACTCTGGATTTCTGCATGCACTCCTTACATAATCTCACTATGTTTTATTCCTATGCATGACAGTTATTGTAAACAATGGAACTGAACATGTAGAGCAAAAGAGACGAGCCTTGTGTGGCAATATAATTTCATGCAGACGTCGCTCCATGGTAGGCGCAAAGGCAGCCCCCCCTCCACACATTTCGGATTGTAATCGAGAGGAAGATATCTGTTTTGAGGGGGATTCAGAAGGAGAAGATAACTTCTATTTACCCCCTGAGGTCTTCGCTCTAACTTGGCATGCTGATGTTGGTTATATCATGCATACGGTGTCTTGCATTGCTTACTTTATACATCAAATATGTCATCTGCTTAGTTTAGACATCCTTTGTGCGAATGCCATCTGTTTAGTTTATTCATCGTTTATGTGAATTATGCAACGCCACCTTGTTTAGCCAGGCATCATATATGTGAATTTTGCAATGCCATCCTGCTTAGCCAGTCATCTTATATGTAAATTATATCAGGCCATCTTTTTTTTTGTTACATATTACATTCGTCAACAATGTTAGTACATTCAACCGCTCTTCATGTGCATCAACCATTTGACACGGTGATGGCAAATTCTGGAGTGAAAACAAGGTCTTCTGAACAGACTATGCTATCTAATGAAGCGCATATCTCGCTGGTTACGGATAGCTCCTCAGAGGAGGATTCAGATACAGATGACCAGTCCTATCCCCCCCGAGGTTTATGCTCTAACTTGGCAGGGTTATGTTTCTCATATCCTGTGTATGGTGTCTCGCATGCCATTTGATTAGTCTAGACATGCTTTTTGTGAATGCCACCTGTTCAGTGTCTAATTACCATATATGTGAATTATGCATTGCCATCTTGTTGCAAGACATTATATATGTGAATTATACAATGCTATCTTGTTGCAAAGGCATTATATATGTGAATTATGCAATGCCATGCTGTTTAGCCAATCATCATGTATGTGAATTATATCATGCTATCATTTTTTTGTATTACGTGTTCCATTTGTCGACAACGTTTGTATATTCAACTACTCTTCCTATGCATCAGCCATTTGAAGCGGTGATGGAAGTATCTGGAGTGAAAACAAGGTATTCAGAGCAGACAATGCTACCTGCTGAAGCAGGCATCTTGCTGGCTACAGAGAGCTCCTCAGAGGAGGATTCAGAGACTGATGACCAGTCCTATTTCCCCCTTGAGGTCTATGCTCAAACTTGGCAGGGTTATATTACCCATGTCATGCATGTTGTCTTGCATTGCTTAGTTTTTACATCATATATAGATTGCCATCTGCTTACTTGCTTACTATATAAATCATATATTTGAATTATATCATGCCATCATGTTTACATAGTACATACACATCATCTATCTGAATTATGGCATGACAACCCATTTAATAAAGACATCATATAGTTATATCATCTCATCCTGTTTAGTGTTTACAGTCATCATATTTAGAATTATGGCATTCTATCCATGAATGTATGTGAATTATGGCATGCCAACCTATTTAATAAACACATTATATAGTTATGTCATGTCATCCTGTTTACATAGTCTCATATTTTGAACTATGTCTTTCCATCTTTTTTAGTTAGCCATCATAATGTGAAATTGTGTCATGCTATCCTGTTTAGTTAGCCATCATATATGTGAAATTGTGTCATGCTATCCTGTTTGGTTAGACAACATAAATATGAATTATTTCATGCCCTCTTTTATCCCCCACTATCCATTGCACCTATCTATCATACAATATCTATACTTTCAATTACTTTTCTTGTTTATCAGCCATTTGAATTGGAGAGCGTGATGGCAGTATCTAAGGGAGTAACAACACGGTCTTCAGAAAAGATAGTGCTACCAATTGATGTAGATAGAACCACGGTTGTACTTGCCCAAGGACCAGATCCACCACATATAACCCAGACTCTCACAGATTGTACCCCTACCCAGTTGGACAGAGAACCAGCTACACCCCTTTTAACCCCAACCCCGGCAGATAGTAACCCAGTTCCAGTTGACACAGCACCGTCTCCACCACAGAGCACCCAAACACGAGCGGTTAGTAAGGGAACTGCAGTGCCCAAAGCACGAGGACCACTACTCCGAATCCCAACTCAACGCTTAAAGGAGAAGAAGATTTGTTCTCAGGTCAGGTTCTGTAGCTATGGTTCATACTCCTTTGCTCTTGCATTACTGTATTTACTCATACCAACTATTTTCAAATTGGAAGGATGGAATTGAAACTCCAATGGCGCAACAGGTATGTTTTAAACCTATTTCTTTAACTGGTTTGCTGTTGTAACCTGCTCTATGTTGATTTCAGTTTCAATTGAATAAACAGTTATGTTCTTATGTCATGCACATTACAAGTGTTGTTATTGATCTATAGTTACCCACACTTATATTCTATCTATTCTGCTTTGTCTTGAACAAATATTATTTGAACTGTGTCTCTATCTTGATTTGGCAACAAAAACTAGAATGATATAGACCATAAAGTGACCATGGCACATAGATATATGTTTGTTTCATGCTGTTATCCTGTCCACTTTACTACTGAACTCATTTACCAAAATGAGTTTCATATACAACATGGTAAACATGTGATGTGTCTGCTTGTTTCTCTTTTAGAATGCGGACAAAATATTGGAGAACAGTACCGCGTTATCCAATGGTAAAGGAAGTAATGCAGATAAGGTTCAAGATAGTGAGACATCCCTGCTGGTCTCCAAGAAAGCTGATAAAAACTATCTTGACGATAGTGAGGGAACCCAAAAGTCCTGTCTTGATATAGTGTTCGAGTTACTGGCCACTACTGTTGACACAAGCTCTTCGAACTCGCTGCCTGAATCAGTTCGTCTTCTTGAATCTCAACTTCAAGTTGAAAGACATCGATCAGATGTGCTGCGACAGGAAGCTGAAGGACCGAGGAAGTCCCTGCAGAATTCAGATGCATATTTTCTGGTGCAACAGCAAGCATTGGAGGATTTAAGCGCCAAACAAGAGAAAGTTAATAAGCTTGCTAAGCATCTTGCCAGCATTATGGGTACCCAGGACATTGTTTCTTGAGATCTTCTGAAGTGGTTTCAGTTCTGGATTTGTTTTACTGCGTCGTTTATTTGTGCTGGTCACCAACTTTAACAACCAGTGTATATGATATGCTGCTTTGTTCCTTATATTTGCACTGGTGGCGAACTTTGATGCCCAGTGGATGTAATATGTGTAATAGCCGTGATAGCCTAGCATAAGTTGCTTGCTTATTTATTTCCTTGTTGTCTTGTTTATTTGTTTGCTTGTAGTCAGTGCAGTTCTTTTTAAAACTAGACCAAAATAACCATGGGCTAATATTTACTATAGTGACACTGGGCCTCCTACGGGTCGTAGAAACAGTGGGCCTTCTACGGGCCGTAGAAACAGTAGGCCTTCTACAGGCCGTAGAAACAATGAGCCTTCTACGGACCATAGAAACAATGGGCCTTCTACGGGCCGTAGAAACAATGGGCCTTCTACGGGTCGTATCATCAATGGGCCTTATACGGGCCGTATGACCATAACGGGCCATCGTTAATAGGCCGTATTTGATGACGCTATGAAAATGGCCCAACATATTAACGGACCACAAACGGGCCGATGTAACCACGGGCTGAATTTGACCCACAAGCAGAAAATGACAGTAACGGGCCGCAAGTAAACGAATGTTGGAAATGAGCTCAAGAATAAATGGGCTCTGAGAAGGCCGAAAGATAACATTTGCTGGAAACGGCCCAACTGAATAACGGGCCCTTAATGGGTATAAAGCGATATACTGTTCATTACGGGCCAGTTTCACCACGGGCCGTTAGTGGGTGTAAAGTGATACACTGTTCATTGCGGGTCAGTTTCACCACAGGCCGTTAATAGGCCAAGAGTTACATAGGGCCTCATATGGGCCGAAAGACGTCATGGGCCATATATGGGCCAGAAGTGAAAACGGGCTGGAATCATATTGGATGGCCCAGATGACGCTACTGGGCCTAATTCAGATAGGGCGTAACGGGCCTTGGGTTAGCGGGCTGTAAATGGGCTATATGTGAACAGGCTGTTAACAGGCTTTCCATGGGCCGACCCGCCACCTTTTGACCAAGTCAAACGGGCCGACCTTTTCACAGGAATGGGCCTCTGTTGGGCCGTGCCACGTGTCGATGTATCATAGACGCCTTCTGTCCAATGAGTGGATGGCATCTGTCCCAACGGTGAGCCGACACGTGTTTCCTCCAGCCAATGATGATTTTACACGTGGAAAATCCCCATTGCTCGGGGCTATTAACGGGTTATCGGATCCAAAACTCGACCCGATAGCTTAACGACGTTCCGTTACGGTGGATGCCACGTGTCGGTCACCCTTGACGAAAGCAGTTCTGTGACGCGCGATTTATCGTCATGGAAGTGGACACTTCCGTGATGAAAATTTTGGTAATGTCATCGAACACTTCTACGACAGCACAGGTATGACTATCTTGATTCTGTCATAAATTTGTCATGGATGTACATGCATGACAAAAACGCGACCTACTGTGACAAACACGTATCATCACGGAAGTGTATTTTTTTTGTAGTGACCCGTCGTCAGCTAGTGGAGGATTGTCTGATTCGTTGGAGGAGGAGCCGTCGCCGTCAGAGGATGAGTCGATACCGATGAGGCCCTTCAGGCGCTGGATGGCCGGGTCCTGCTGGTGCCTGAATTTGGCCAGCCGAGCCGCCTCTTCGCCTTCTCCAACGCCTCCTGCTCGGACTGCTCGATGGCAAGCTGAAGAGCCTTGGCGTTCTTCCGGCGGAGCCGCCAAGCATCCTTCTCCGCCGTCGTAAGCGACCGACGGTAGACCCACGCGAGGAGCCACTGGTCCTCGCCGGGCTCCGCCGGTAACTCACGCCGGCGGCGGACAGAGCTCTCCACAACCCCCGTCTCCCTTGCCCGCTGCCTCTCGCGGCGGGCGGCGCGCGCCTTTGACTCCGGCGTGCGCGTCAGGGCCGGCGGGGCGGGCACAAGCACCCACCGCTGCCCACGAGGGGGAGCAGCAGCCGGCGGGGCGAGGGGACGACGCGGGGAAGTAGCAGCTGGCGAGGCGATGGGACGACACGCGGGAGGTGCCGATTGCACTAGCCGCCTGTCGGAGCTTCCCATAGGCCGGGAGGGGCCAACGCCGGCGTCCGAGATGTGCCGACGAGGAAGCGCGGGTGGCTGAGGCGAGGCTGCAGATCCAGAGCTGCCCCCGGCCACCTTCGACCGCTCCAAGGCGATACAAAGGGCAAGCTCATACTCCGGATCCACCTCGTCGTCGGAGCGGCTGCCGAGGCACGACATTGCGCCGGATTCGATCAAAATCGATGAGGGGAAAGGAAAGGACGGAGCGAGAGGAGAGCGAGCGAGCGAGCTAGGGTTTTGGACCGACGATGCCGATGGTGGTTTTTGTGGGACATCCGTGGGGTCGGTGGTGGGTCGGGCTTGTCAGGCGGGCGCGCCTGGGCGGGCCTGGGCCACCCCATATCCGCCCCATATTTAGGCTGGATAGGGGGGTGCCGGTCAGTCCGGGTGTTTGAGACCCGTTTGAGTCGTCCGCCTAGGTCGAAAGAACCTGACTAGGCAGCCCGCATATGAAGCGGATTTGAGAGGTCCAGGTATAGATGCTCTTGTTGCCTTGTTGCTGTGATGAGCGTATCAACGAGGGTGTTAAAGTGGCGTTTCTTTTTCACTGAAGTGAGCTCCTTTGGTTTTATGGTAGCATTTCATATAACCGGTTCACATGCCAACAATTATTGTCGTTTTATTCGGTTTAGGTGCCAATACAGTCACGTAAATACAAGATACTCCTTCCGTCTCATAATATAAGACTTTTTTGACACTACACTAATGTCAAGAAACGTCCTACATTATGGGACGAAGGGAGTAGTATTTTTCATGACAAATTTAAGGACGCTATTTCTAACTAATTAACCCATTCTCTTACTAATTACCGGTCAAGAACCACATTGTGGTCAGGCTACAATGAGCTAACGTTGGACACCTGAACTACTATTCGTAGCAACGTTAGACACCTGAACAATGTTCCATCAGCGAACCTCTGGGGGCAGCAATGCTGTGATGAGCATGCCTCGCTAAGCTAGAGATATTCTTGGGACTTGGAGTTGGGCAAGACCATTGGGTCGTCCAAACGCCCGACGATGTGCTAGCAAGTGAGCATGATGTGGAAGATCTCCCTATGCATCCCATTCCCATCCCTATTGGTTCATCTCTGTTTGTCTCACAATGCTCTAGGTTGAGGTCAGGGATTAGCTCGTGGGAAAAATGGCTACCGGAGGAGGGATTGAGGGAGAATACACGGACAGTAAACTGAAATATAAAGCATGCAGACGCTTTTCTCGCTAGCAGTCACATCTTCATGGCGTATCCGATGTTATTGACAGCCATTTGTGGTTTACATCTGCTCCTGGTACTACACAAATCTAATGCTTCAATGCCTTTAACAAAATGCATGGATGCACTATTCATGCTAGCGTTCCCCCCTCCCTCGCGCTGCCCCCCCCCCCCAAGGGCGGCTC
>NC_041387.1:27191253-27253940 GCF_002162155.2 Triticum dicoccoides
AGGTGGTCGCCGGGCAGCGCCTGTGCGGCTGCCGATGACGGTGGCAGCGAGGTCTTCGTCGCTTCGCTCTCACGAAGGACTCCGGATCTAGGGCGGCGGCCCGGGTTGGCGAGGCGGCGTGCGCGGGCGGTGCGGGCCGACTTCCTCGGCTGCTCGAGCGGCGAGGAGCCGACGAGTGCGGTCGCGGCGCGGCGAGGCTTTCCTACCTCCGCTCCAGATCTGAAGGTCCGGCACCCCCCTCTCTCCTCTCTCCCTTTGCTGGTTCACCCGAGCTGGGGCCTCTGGCCGCCGGATCCGGCACTGGCAGGGAGCTCCTATGAACTGGTGGTGCGGGATGAGCCCGGGGGAAACCCCTGTTTGGTTTTTCCAGCGTGGCGGCGGCGGCGACGCCTGTTGCGTCGTTCTACTCCTTGGAGTCGCTGTTGTGGGCTTCCCTTCCCACCCCGACCAAACTTCCCGGGCGAAAGCTCGAATCCCGGCGCTGGATGGGCGGCGGCGGCGCCATGTGCGCCGTGTCCTCCTTGGAGGCGCCGCCTAGGGGAAGATTGGTGCTTTGGGTTGGGTGGGCGGCTGGTGTCTGTCGAGTCTTGGCTCGGTAGCTACTTCATTTTGGCGACTCTTCCGGCGACTTACCCTCTACTATCAGTATCCCGCGGTGTCTGCGGTGTTGCTGTCGTGTGTGTGCTCTGACTTGTGGTCGTGCTCCGTGGCTGCCCCAGACTCGAAACCAACCTTGCTCTAGCTCTCGGGTGAGGGTCTCTGCATTCGACGGTGCGGTGCCTTTGAGCCTAGGCGAGGGGAAGGGATCTCCTTCGATGTTAGAGGAGGCATGTGTTGGGTCATCTCCAGCCCCTGGTTTTCAGTCCTGTGTTCTACTCCTCTGCCAGTTACTGATCCTCGAGGCTTCACTCGTAGTCGTTTTAGATTATTTTTTTCGAAAAGGAGGAATACCCCCGGCCTCTGCATTTGGACGATGCATACGTCCAATTTATTAATTATTAACACGAGACCTTACAAAGTCGTACAACAGTAAGACCAAAGCCACCATCTTCGCAACCTCTGTCGCTACTCCTATCTAACTGATGAAGGGGCGCTGATGGTCTGGGCCTAATACCAAACAGACCTCGCAGCCAAACCTAACATCTAAGACCTGAGGTCCCAACCAGGACGCCTGCCGGGTATGGGCACCCACCAGTCCGGCGTGCTCTTCAACCAGGACCCCTGCCGGGTATGAGGCCGCCGCAGCCATGTACCATCAATCCATCTTCAGAGCTGTACTGTTGCATGAACCGTGCCAGGCCACTCTGCCATCGACGCCACCACGACGCCAGACAGCGCCACCATCCTGCGCTCGTCCATCATCACACGCCCACCGGCGATACCCCTACTGCTCCATGCCGCTGAGACTCGCCGTTGTCGACGTGTCAGATGCCACGCCGCTCCTCCGACGCGAACACCAAAAACAGGAAACACCCTAAAGATACAAGGGTCACTCTGCACAACATGAAAGCCGCCGCGAGCAGCTGCAGAGATCCAGCCGGCGGCCAAAGCCCCCACCTTCATGAGCCCACACCCGAGTCCTAGCTCCCTAGGCAACGCCTCCAAGGAGGGGATGACGCCCATGGCGCCACCGCTGCCCAATCCAGGCTGGATTTTGGGTTTTCACCCGGGAGAGGACCGGAGGTGACAAGAATAAGGACCATGACACCGCCTTCAGGAAGGATGCGTCGCCCGAAGCCGACACCGCTGTCGAGCCGAACCAGCCGGCCTAGGGTTTCCCCCGGTCCCAATCTACACCACCATCCCCAGAAGCACCGGAACCAGCAGCATCCACCGGCATCAAGCGCAAAGGGGGAGGAGCGGGAACGAGGGAGCAGCAGGTAGTCGTTTTAGATGCCTTTCTGTAGTGGGCTTCTCCTCAACTAGCAGCTCTTCATATGTTATCTTTTGTTTTGCTGGTTGTAGGTGTAGCGTTGTAAGCTGTTCTTGCAGCCCCTTTGTATCGTTTGGCCGATGTTGTGTGGTGGTCTTGTACTTGTACTCCTGGCCGGTTGATGGCTTTGTTAATTCAAAGCCGGGCTCTTCTTGAGCCTTCGTTCTAAAAAAAACTATTCATGCTAGCTGTGCATAAGTACCATCATCAATGACAGGCACCTCAGCCTACTCCTTTACCCCTCATTTTTGAAAATAAGAATATGGACAGGTAATGAAAATATATTCTTAAGTGGTCTTTTGGTATCATATCTGGAAATTGATGCCCGGATAAATATAATCATGCCAACTAAAACAATTTTGGAAAAAAATATGATGATAAGATGAGATTTGGTACAAGAAATAAATGTCATTTTGACGTGCAAAGATTACATTCACCATGTCTAAATACATACACAAATAAAAAGAAATTACATTTCTAACTTCGTCGCAGCTTATATCTTCACATTACCAGTTGATGGTCTTGTTTGGAAACCATAAAGAGCCACAGAGTATCGGTTTGTGTATTTATAGTGACGATATTCCATGGTGTTTCCTTGGGCATTTCCGAGCACATCTTTCTCAGAAAAGAGCCCACCTATTTCACCTCCGATCTTTATACCGGCATTTTCAAGTACTTCTGTTTCTGGAACAAGATATACCTATCTTATTCTTTTTCTCTACATATCTTCCAAACAAGATGAGTTTGATCTAGAACATTTTTACAGATCAACAGATGATCACCTCCACTGTATACATTCTATAGAATTCGTCGAAACTTTTACACATGGTTTCCATTTCCATGGAGAGTAGCTTCGATCTGATATAACCGGGCTCACGCACACTCGAAATATGCAAATTGGCTGACCGCATATGCTACTGAACGCAGCAAGTTGGTGATGTACCCAGGAACTTAACTGCAATCTGAACTCCCATTTGCTATACACATTATTTGTACAATATATGCCAGCCACAGCATCACTAGGCACAAAATTATAGGGGGGACAAAACTAGCTACGACCAAAAATGCATAGGAGCTCCCGGGTGCTACGCCGCCCTATATTCAAAAATGATTTAGTAATTCAAAAAAAGTCAAAAAAATCCCGGAACTTTTTATGGAATCAAACATGACCAAATATTGCACTCGTATAAAAAGATTAAATAAGGAATAACTTTTATTGTATCCGGGGTCAAAGATTTCCCAAAAATGCTAGATACAAGTACTATTCATGCTATATTGTTGTCATAAATTTGTTTTTTTTCCTGAAGTGAACGGGAATCATTCCTTGGCCAAACTATTTATATGAGTATACAATACCTAGTCTTATTTGGTTCAAAAAATATCTCCAGGATATTTTGATTTTTTCTCTGAATTATTAAATTATTTTTAAATATAGAGGGGTGGAGCACCCGAGTGATCCTAATCCGCTTCCAGCTACGACTCCCTACTTGATGCGGCGCCGTCGATAGTTTACACTAGCTCATACACTTCTCTGGTGACGAGGCTTCAGGGAAGACGGCGGCCACGTCTCCTCGTGAAGCGCCTTCGGACCGGCGGATTCGGCATTTGCGCTGTGCCTGGCCACACGAGAGTGGTCAGCTGCTGCTGAAATGCGTCGGTGTTGTCGAATATGCCGAGCCTGATCATGAATGTTCCTGCGAATTTCCCCTATACCTAACGGACATTTGACGGCTCGGTTTCTATAGGAATTCTTGCCCACGGTGCGTTCGCTTCAAAGGAATCTTGGTGGCCCGTTCCATTGAAAAGTTGCGTGAACCTGTACTGTTCACAGGAAATCTAAAATCCGGTAGAACCTAAGCACTGGTTTTTTCCGTTACGTGTACCACAAAAGCAAAGCGTCCAGCCGAATAGAAAATATAAAAATTGCTAATCACCACTGACGCCCATCCCCACATTACGCTGGAAAGGGCTAAACAGTGCTGCTGCAAGTATGCTTTTTCCTGCAAACTGAGCAAGCCGGTTTTTCTGGTACCTACGTTTCCAGATTCCACATGTTTTTACTGCTCACCAAACCTTGTTCCTGTGAAGTTGTTTTTTCCTGCGTGTTCTCTTCCTCCATACCGAACGGAGCCTTATTTTGGTTCTATTCCCAGGAACACTGGTATGAGCTAAATCAGAGTGTTTAGTCACGTTAGTATGCGTGCTGTAGTTAGATAATTTGTACGACTGTTGTTGCCTTGTTGTTGTGGTGAGCCTCTCATATGAGGGTGTTAAAGTGACGTTTCTTTTTCACTGAAGTGAGCTCCTTTGGTTTGACAGTAGCATTTCATATAATCGGTTCATGTTGATTTATGTGCCAAGATAGATGGTGATTTCACTATCTCTATGTGGTTGTTACTCCCTCCGTCCGAAAATACTTGTCATCAAAATAAATAAAAAGGGATGTATCTAGAACTAAAATATATCTAGATACATTCCCTTTTGTTCTTTTTGATGACAAATATTTCCGGACGGAGGGAGTACTTCAATACAATTAAGTACAAGATAGTATTTTTCATGACAAATCTAAGGACCTTATTTCTACCTAATTAACCCTTTCTCTTACTAATTATTCGTCAAGAACCACATTGTCGTCAGGCTACAATGAGCTTACATTGGACACCTGAACTACTATTCGTAGCGACCCTGAACTCATTTTGCTACTTATTTTGAACCCTACCATATTACATCTCAATAGGCCAAACTACATCATCCCACTGCTGCTCAAGTCCCATACATCGATGAAGAAAGGGGGTATCTGTGACAGCATGTGTGTCAACAATGAAGGAGAAGCACCAACAAAGAACGATGTCCCACCAAAGGACCTCATCAGGGGCCAACATTGTTGTGATGAGCATGCCTCCCTAAGCTAGACATATGGTTGGGACTTGGAGTTGGGCAAGACCATCGGGTCATCCATACTCCCTACAATGTTGAAGCAAGCAAGCATGATGTGAAAGATGTCCCTATGCATCCCATCCCTATCAATTCATCCCTGTTTGTCTCACTATGCTTCTATGCTGAGGTCAAGGATTAGCTCGTGAGGAAAGTGGATATCGGAAGAGGGATTGAGGGAGAATACACGGACAGTAAACTGGAATATAACGCTTGCAGACACTTTTCTCGCTAGTAATCACATGTTCACGGTGTATCCGATGTTACTGATAGCCATTTGTTGTTGACATCTACTCCTAGTACGACACAAATCTAATACTTCAATGCCTTCAACAAAATGCACAGATGCACTTTTCGTGCTAGGTGTGCATAAGTACCATCTTCAAAGATAGGGACCTCAGCCTATTCCTTTACCCTTCATTTTTGGAAAAAATAATATGAACATATAATGGAAATATATTCTAAAATGGTTTTTTAGTATCACCTCTGGAAGTTGATGCTCGAATAAATATAATTATACCAACTAAAACAATTTTGGAAAAATTCGATGAGATTTGGTACAAGAAATTAATGTCATTTTGACAGGCAAAGATTGCCTTTTTAGACGAATAGGGAGGCTCCTCCCCGGTTCCATTACTCGAATGAAACCACCAAGTCACTCATACATCATCTCACTAAGAGGAGCGGTTCAGAAAAAACGAGAACGAAAGTAAACAAGTCTATTACATAGGGGCCCCTCCAAGAGGGGCAAGGAACAAAGTGAACTACTATTCGTAGGTGATCCCCAAGTAAGATTTCCTAGTCTTCGGGGGCGGCCCCATGGTCGCCTAGGGAGACCAATAATCTGCGAGCGTCAACACAAGGCTGGTCGTAGCGGCCTTGTCTCTGGTGTCTCTCTTCTTGGTAGACGAGAAGAAGCCCACTCCATCATCAGATATCTTGAGTTTACTCCATGGATCAACTGGCAACGGAGCCTTTTCAAGAAGAGGGCCTGGATTCAGCCACATGTAACCATCAAAGTTTTCTGGATGAATCTTGCCAATTGTTCTGAGAAGGTCGTCAGCGTCATCTTGCACTGATCTGGAGACAATACAGCCCAGAATTTGATCGTTCTTAGGATCAATGTCAAGACTTGGTTGATAGATATCCAAATGGTGTTATTGAAAATCATAGAATTTATATATTTCCACATACACCAAACAACAATATAACTAATTGTATTTAGAGCAGAGTTTTTATCATTGGAGATCCAGAATCTAACCATAGATTCAAAATCATTCCTGATCTGGAATCTAGAGTGGTCCTTAATAAAAGACCACACATTTTTAGCCACTATACAGTCAAAGAACAGATGAGATATAGATTCTAGTTCAGGGTAAAACACACAGTCAAGGGGTTTGATAATATGCCTTTTCCTTAGGTTGTCTCTAGTCATCAGTTTGTTGTGAAAGAGTAACCAGAGGAGAGCATGTATTTGGGGGGGGGGGCTCTAATTTTCCAAACCGTTGGTACAAACATAGGTTGGACCCCCCCTAAACTTAATAACATGATAGAAAGATCTAGTAGAGTATTGCCCTTATTTTCAAGTTGCCAAACAAGAGAGTCGAGATCAGTGCTAAGAACAATGCTCCCAGCTATCTCTACAAGCTATTACCACTGCTCCATAATTTTGTCATCAAACTTTTGTTCTAAGCGAAAGCTTCACTTGATGGCCATCCTAGACCTCATAGATACATTTAGTTTGCTCGTTACAAATAGAATAAATACGCTAGAATTGTACTGCTAGAGGAGAAGTGCCAAACCAGGTATCTTCCTAGAATCTAATCGTGTTACCTACTCCAACTTTCCATCTATAACCAAATTTCAAGGCTTGAAAAATAGATTTAACCCCTTTCCAAAATCTAGAAGTTTTTTGGTTAGGGTTGGGTGCAAAGAGGTTAGGCCTCCCAGCCATATACTTGTGGTCAATAATCATCTTCCAAGGCTTCCCTTCTCCCTCATCATATCTCTTAATCCAAGATCCCAGTAAGCACAAATTAACTTCTTGGAGATAGGGAATGCTCAAGCCTCAAAAATCTTTTTTCATACAAAGCATCCCCCAATTAGCTAAATGGAGCTTTCTATGTCCCTAAAAATCATTCCATAGACAGTTGGCCTCTATGAGTTGACCCTATAGCCCATTTTCAAAACTTAAAGAAGGATAACAAGTAAATGGGGATGCTGGCAAGACATGCTTTTATAAAAACAAGCCTGCCTTTATATGAGAGGAGTTCCGCCTCCACCCAGAAATCCATTTTAAAATCTTATCCAGAAGGGGTTGGATGTCTTCCCTTCTCAGTTTTTCATGATGGAGAGGATTCCTCAGATATTCAATGGGGAATTTACCACCAGTACAGTATAAGATAGAGAGGAAGTTTGGAACTTAGACTCATTAATATTGAATGATTCACTCTTAGCATAGTTAATTCTCGTGTCAAACACTTGCTCGAAACATGTCAAAGCTATTTTGAGATTTTGGGCACAGGAAGTATTGTTATCTAAGAACAAAATGGTGTCATCTGTAATATTGAAGGCAGATGATACCCCGGGCAAACCTCAGTACAAAGAAAAGTAATCATGTCTTGAGCTGCAGCTTTGGCTAACATTTTAGTAAGAACATCCACTACCAGATTAAAGAGTGAAAGGATCGATATGGTTGACTAGAGGGGGGTGAATAGGTAACTAACATTTTTTAGCTTTTCTTGACCAAATTAAACTTAGCATCAAAGTAGGTTGTCTAGATGTGCAACTAGGTGAACAACCTATATGATGCAACAACAACAAGCACACAAGCAAGCAAAGGATACAACACAATATAAGCCTGCACAAGTAAAGGTGAGAGATAACCAAGAGTGGAGTCGGTGGAGACGAGGATGTGTTACCGAAGTTCCTTCCCTTTGAGAGGAAGTACGTCTCCGTTGGAGCGGTGTGGAGGCACAATGCTCCCCAAGAAGCCACTAGGGACACCGTATTCTCCTCACGCCCTCACACAATGCGAGATGTCGTGATTCCACTATTGGTGCCCTTGAAGGCGGTGACCAAACCTTTACAAACAAGGTTGGGGCTGTCTCCACAACTTAATTGGAGGCTCCTAACAACACCACAAAGCTTCACCACGATGGAATATGGCTCCAAGGTGACCTCAAACGTCTAGGGTGCTCAAACACCCAAGATTAACAAGATCTGCAAGGGATTAGTGGGGGGAATCAAATTTCTCTTGGTGGAAGTGTAGATCGGGGCCTTCTCAACCAATCCCTAGAGAATCAACAAGTTTGATTGGCTAGGGAGAGAGATTGGGCGAAAATGGAGCTTTGAGCAACAATGAAGCTTGGGGAGGGAAGAGGTAGTCAACTTGGAGAAGAAAACCACCTTTATATAGTGGGGGAAAAGATCCAACTGTTACCCACTTCATCAGCCCGCGACCTGCGGTACTGCCGCACAGACTCACGGTACCACCGCAAGGCCTTGCGGTACTACCGCTCCTACGGCAGAGACCAGATGAGGTCTTGTTGCATTAAAGCAACGAGCGGTAGAACCGCCGGAGCAGTACTATCGCGCGTCCTTGCGGTACTACCTCAAGGCAGGGTTCGACTAGGCTGGGAAGGCACGGACTAATAAAATTACATCCGTGGCTACTTTCGCCGAGTTTCGGTCTGTGCAAAAATCCGGCATGGTACTACCGCACGCTGGGAGCGGTACTACCGCATAGGGCACGGACATAAAAAATTACTTCCGCGCATGTCAGTGTTCTGGGCTAGAGGCCACGGTACTACCGCTCCTGGGGAGCGGTACTACCGCATAGCACGGTACTACCGCTTCCCTGGCCGGTACTATCGTGGGCCACTGTGGTACTACTGCTCCCTTGAGCAGTACTAGCTACCGCACGCCACAGAACTATAGCACTTGGAGGCCTTCATTTTGTAAAGACACGGATAAATGGATGGTGCTCCAAAGAAGCAAAGGAAAGGTGGTGCAAAGGAACATACGTGTACATGTTGATTCCACCCTAACCTATCCGAAGCGGGCCCCCTCTTAATAGTACAACTTTCCTATGACTCAAATTCACCGAAAAGAAACGTAGAGAAACGTCATCTTCACTAGGCTCTGAGGGGCACCGAATCGTCTTGTGCCTAGACATGAGATATCTGAAATGCTCAATGCACACGATTAGTCCGCAAATGCATTGTCATCAATCACCAAAACCACATAGGGAGAATAATGCCCTTACAATCTCCCCCTTTTTGGTGGATTGACGACAATACGGGATTTGCACATAAGGATATAAAAATGAACATAAGCAAATCCACATCTATAAAATATAGACAGGCTCCCCCTAGATGTGTACACTCTATAGATATGCTTTGGACTGCACATCACACATACTAGGATCAACACTCCCCCTATATTTTATAGACAAGGCAATCCTTGCAACAATATAAATGACACTAAGCATGGAGGCAAGGTAATGTATATGAGCATAAAGGAAAGGGCACAAGATAGCATAAGCTCACAATCTACTAAACATAATAAACAAGACGATAAGCTTGAGTGCATATGTCTCACACCATATGATAGTCTACGGGTCTCACACAAACACAACCACAAACCAACAAACTAAAGCAACGAACAAAGGTCCAACGAAATGAAAATAAAGAGACACGACTTGCAAATCCTACTCTCTCTCCCCCTTTGGCATCAAGACACCAAAAAGGCAGAGAGGACACCTACAACACAAGTGGTAGCTCCCTCTGCAGTGATCTCCCAACGATCTCCTCATCGGTCTCGGTAGCGAGAATGGACTCCTCCCCTGACTCAGTCCACTGATGGCCCTGTTTCACTATCTAGCCAGCCTCAGGAGTAATGTTCTTCTCTGACCCACTCGACACGTGCTCGCTGAACGTCCTCAAGATCCTCTTGTCGCGCTGGCAACTCTCCTTTTGAGCAACATGGGTCTTGTACTGCCCCTTGGCCTGCATGCAGAACAGATCCTTCATCTTGGCCTTTAGCCTCTTAGCCCAAGAGGGCTCAGTAGAGGGAGGAGCGTACCCCACAGAACTGTCCTCAGCCTCCTCCTCCTCAAACTCGTCCTCATCAACATTCACCCTAGCAGCCTTAGCCTCAGCCCGGGTAGTGGTATTGGCCTACTTGTTCTTCTGACGCATCTTGATAGGCTCATGGCAAACCCAGTTTGGAGCAAGAAGCTCTTCATCTGGAAAGAGCTTCTCCCAAGTCTTCGAGATCAAGAGGTGCAGGTATGTTCCATAGATGGGAACTTTGCGATTGTAGACCGCAAACCGAAGCTCAACCCACATGATATGAGAGATGTCAAGTGGTTGGGGAACTTGACGACGCGCCTCCTCACAAAGAAGCATCATATCCACGAGATAAGCATGCACCTTGTCCTTGTCATCAATGGACGGAAAGAGAGTGTTGCGGAAGATCCGGTGCATGACGTCAAGGAAAGGGTTGAGCACCCAAGACTGCTTGCCATTGGCAAACTTCTTCTCCACAAGGAACGGTTGAAGCTTGTTCTTGTTGGCGGACTCTGGGTTGCCGTGAGGGCGGACACCAACGGGCACATTGAGCCCCTCATCATGAACATGCAGCATCTCCATGAATTCCTTCCACTAAGCAGACATCCTCTTCCCATTGGTCATCCAAGTCATAGTGTGCTCCTCATCCGTGTGGAAGTGGACGGAAGCAAAGAACTGAGCCACAATCTCCGGGTCAAAGTCCATGTGGAACATGATAAAGTCTTCAATGCCAAACTGCTCCACCAAATCCAGCGACTCACCAAAGTATGCCTGGTCCTTCTTCAGATGATTCATACCAATCCATTGCATTGGAACATAGATGTTCTGCTTGGACTTGATCACATCGAGGTAGATGAGATTTTGCTGCTTGGTCCAGAACAACTCATTCCCTCTGACATTCTCATGAGGCTTCACATAGGGGTTGATCCTCCTTCGAGTGATGAACTCGGCTAGAGGCATCTCGTGCATGCCAATATTTGGCTCCTTGAACTTGTTGGCAGTATGCTTGACACTGCGTTGTGGGGCATTGGAGGCCTCAGGTGCTTCTTGATTGCGAAGCCACTTGGAGCTCGTGTCGCGGCTGGGGTTCAAGCGATGGACATTGGAGCCACCACCTATGACACACAACACAAACACACGAGAAGAATGAGAAGGGTCATTGCAAATACCAAGGCCAAAACAAATGAAACATGTAGAAATGATATTGGGTAGTCACAACAAGGTAGTTCATATGTCAAAGGTAGTACCGCACCATGAGGCGGACGTAAAAAGTTACAGCTGCTCTAGCCGCGGTAGTACTGCGCCGGGATGGCATGGTAGTACCGCGCCTAGAGCGGAAGTAATTTTTTACTTCCGAGCACCGGGTGGTAGTACCGCTCCAACGGAGCGGTAGTACTGCATGGGGTGGATCTCGCCAGAGCGGACGGTAGTACCGCTCGAGAGGAGCGGTAGTACCACACGGGTTTGAATCTGGCAAGAGCGGATCTAGGAACATCCGGGAATATAGATCGGTACTACCATTGATCAAAATTACAGAGTTGCAACACATCAAATATCATCTCTACAGCACGAGCACTCTCCTACACTCTCCTCTTGCAACGATTTAGCCAAAAATCTCAAGAACTACACATGCATCTCCCAAAACCTAGAAGCAAAACAACGAGGCAAAGAGAGAAAGACTAAGGGAGATACCGGGTTCCATGGCAAGAGGGCGAGGTGGGGATCGATCCCACCGGTCAAAATGCGAGGAGAGCGGGCGGAGAAGGAGATCCGGCGAGGTCCTCCGGCGCCGTTCTTGGGCAGGGGAGAGAGAGAGAGAGACAAAGTGGGAAAAAGAGATGAATGGGTATGGGGGAGTTGGAACTCCCCATGCCCGCTCTTAACCCCCACTCGCTCGCAATGGCGTGGTAATACCACGGGTCATTCGGTAGTACCGCTCGGGCGGAAGTACCGCACACAGAGTGGTAGTACCGCTCTTCCAGCAGTAGTAAAAAATTACTGCCACGATGGAAGCGGTAGTACCATGCCTGGGACGCAGCTGTGCAAGCATAGGAGCAACCCATCTCCAACAGTAGTACCGTGGTTTGCCACGGTAGTACCGTAATCCCAAGATAGTGCACGTCTC
Organism: Triticum dicoccoides; assembly: GCF_002162155.2. Classification (NCBI taxonomy): domain Eukaryota; kingdom Viridiplantae; phylum Streptophyta; class Magnoliopsida; order Poales; family Poaceae; genus Triticum; species Triticum dicoccoides. Next base: position 27,203,318 of record NC_041387.1, read on the forward strand.
GACCAAACAGAAAAACACGGCCATTGCAATGCAAACTACAAGCAATCGGACACGCAAACAAGCACACACACGAGGCAACTCAACCACAAACACGGCTCAAAAGAAGCCAAAAGACAACAAGGACCAAACACGAAACAAAACCTCTCAAAAGGAGAGGGTGGTGGCCGGAGCCACCTATGTTTTATTCAATTGGTATGGCACCGCGAAGAATTATCCTTGGTCCCATGACCAAAACTCGTCTTTGAAGCACAAGTACCATCAACAATGGCTAATGTGAAAGAGTTGATCAATTTATGCATAATGGGGGGAGGGAAAGTTCATTGAGAGAACAACACTCCCCCTATGTCCATGCCTACACCTAAACAAGATATCAAGATGAGTATGGTGGGGTGTGCAAAGATTCAAGCCACATTGCTCTAATCAATGACATTTAGCTCATGCCTTAACTCGTGAAATCTTGCTTCATCCAAGGGCCTTGTGAAAATATCTGCAATGTTATCATGAGTGTTGACATATTTGAGCTCGATCTCCCCTGACCTAATGTGATCCCGCATGAAGTGATACCGAATCTCAATATGCTTCGTCTTGAAGTGTTGCACCGGGTTGAGAGAGATCTTGATGGCACTTTCATTGTCACACCAAAGAGGCACTTTGTCACAAATGACATCGTAATCCATAAAGTTTGCCTCACCCATAGAAGTTCATCACAACAACTACCGGCGGCCACATACTCCGCTTCGGTGGCCGAGAGAGACACACAACTTTGCTTCTTAGAAGACCAACTCACCAAAGAGCAACCAAGAAATTGGCACCTTTCGGAGGTTGACTTCCAATCCACTTTGTCTCCCGCCCAATCCGAGTCCGAATAGCCCAAAAGATTGAAGTTAGCTCCTCTTGGGTACCATAAGCCAAATTTTGGGGTATGAGCCAAATATCGAAAGATTTGCTTGACCGCCACACAGTGGCTTTCCTTAGGTGCGGCTTGAAACCGTGCACAACTTCCCACACTCACCATGATATCCCGCCTAGATGCACAAAGGTAAAGCAAGGAGCCAATCATGGAACGATATACCTTTTGATCCACCGCTTTACCTTTGGGATCAATGTCAAGTTGGCATTTGGCGAGCATTGGAGTGGAAGCCGGCTTGACATCACTTAGCTTGAATCTCTTGAGCATGTCTTGAGTGTATTTGGCTTGGTTGATGAAGGTTCCTTCTCTTCTTTGTTTGATTTCGAATCCGGGAAAGAACTTCAACTCTCCCATCATGGACATCTTGAGCTTTGAGGTCATGAGTGTGGCAAACTCCTCATTGAAAGCTTTGTTAGGAGAACCAAAGATAATATCATCAACATATAGTTGGCATACAAACAACTCCCCTTTGACCTTCTTAGTAAAAAGAGTGGGGTCAATTTTCCCAATTTCAAACCCACGATCTTGCAACAACTCGGTAAGGTGCTCATACCATGCACGTGGGGCTTGTTTAAGGCCATAGAGTGCCTAATCGAGTTGGTACACATGATTGGGGAACTTGGGATCCTCAAACCCCGGGGGTCGTTTGACATACACCAACTCATTAATAGGTCCATTAAGAAAAGCACTCTTCACATCCATTTGGTGCAACTTGAAGTTATGATGAGAAGCATAAGCAATCAACAAACGAATAGATTCAAGGTGATAAACGGGAGCAAAGGTTTCACTGTAATCGATACCCTTGACTTGGGAGTATCCTTGTGCTACCAAACGAGCTTGGTTGCGAACAATAATCCCATGAGCATCTTGCTTGTTCTTGAATATCCACTTGGTTCGAATGAAATTATAGTTCCCCGTTGGCCTTGGCACCAATTTCCACACCTTGTTGTGCTCGAACTTGTTGAGTTCTTCATGCATGGCATTGAGCCAATCCGGATCCTCGAGCGCCTCATAGACCTTTTGGGGTTCAACACAAGAAACAAATGCGTAATGTTCACAATAGTTTGCTAATTGTCTACGAGTGCTTACCCCCTTTCTCAAACTTCCAAGCACATTCTTCATAAGATGATCTTTGGTAGTGAGCTTGGAAGAAATCTTGGCGGCACGACGCTCCAATTCCTCCTCAAGAGATAGTTGAGGAGCGGTCACTTGATCATCTTGAGCGTCTTCTTGAGCTTGTTCTTGATCTTGAGCTTGCTCTTGATCTTGAACTTGCTTGGGAGGGGTACCTTGACCTTGGGCATCACTTTGTGGTTCACCACCATCCTGAGATTGATCATGTTCACTTGGTTGAGGGCCTTCACTTTGTTCTTCGGAAGCGTGTGGGTCTTTGGTTGGTGATGGCTCCACTTGAGTGGAACTTTTTCCTTCTCCTTCGGCCACAAGGGGTTCCTTGATGGGTAGGATATGACCAACACCCATTCTTCTTATGGCTTGGGGAGGAATTTCATCACCTACATCACAAGTACCACTTTGCTCCACTTGGGAGCCGTTATTCTCGTCAAACTCCACGTTGCGTGTCTCCTCAATGAGTCCCGTTGACTTGTTGAGGACACGATAAGCATGAGAGTTTGTAGCATAACCAACAAATATGCCCTCATGATCTCTAGCCTAAAATTTAGAAAAACGAACACCTTTCTTGAGAATGAAACACTTACAATCGAACACCCGGAAGTACTTGAGGTTGGGCTTGTTACCGGTAAGTATCTCATATGGAGTCTTGTTCAAGACTTCGCGGAGATAGAGCCGATTGGCTGCATGACAAGCGGTGTTGAAGTTTTCGGCCCAAAATTTGTAGGGAGACTGGAACTCCGCCATCATGGTCCTTGCCGCGTCCATCAACATCCAGTTCTTCCTCTCTGCTACACCATTTTATTGAGGGGTGTAAGGTGCGGAATATTGATGCTTGATCCTCTCATCACTAAGAAACTCATCCAAGGTGTAGTTCTTGAACTCGATGCCGTTGTCACTTATTATTGTCAAGTTCCTTGCATTGTATTGACGTTGAGCTTCATTTGCAAAGTCGATGATGGTTTGTTGAGTCTCACTCTTCCTCTTGAAGAAATATACCCAAGTGTATCTTGAATAATCATCCACAATCACCAAGCAATACTTTCTACCCCCAAGACTATCAAAGTATGGAGGCCCAAAATATCCAAGTGAAGGAGCTCCAAGGGCCTCTTCGAGTAGATGATAGTCATGGGAGGGTGAGCCTTCTCATGTAGCTTTCCTTCTATACAAGCACTGCAAGCACGATCTTTGCCAAAACTAACATTTGTTAGTCCACGGACATGGTCCCCCATTGCAAGACTTTGCAAAGATCTCATATTCACGTGGGCTCAACGACGATGCCAAAGCCATCCCACGTTAACTTTAGCCATTAGGCTCGTGGTCTTAGTGGGTCGCTCCGAAAAGTTAATCACATAAAGACCGTTCTCGACATGCCCAACAAAGGCTACTTTAAGAGTCTTGCTCCACAAGAGGGCCATGGTATCAATATCAAAGAAATTGGCAAAGCCCATGAGTGAAAGTTGACGAACGGAAAGTAAGTTGTATGCAAGGGACTCAACAAGCAAGACTCTCTCGATCGTGAGATCATGAGAAATGACAACCTTGCCAAGTCCCAATACCTTAGAGGATGAAGCATCACTCCATTCGACATTGGTGGGCATAGATGAAACTTTATGCATGTCCACCACCAAGTTCTTGCTTCCGGTCATATGATTTGTGGCTCCACTATCTAGCAACCATGACCCCCCACCGGAAGCAAACACCTACAAGAGATCAATGCTTGGTTTTAGGTACCCATTTTGTAATGGGCCCTTTGATGTTAGCAACAAGGGTCTTAGGAACCCAAATATACCATTCAATGTACTCATAGAACCAACAAATTTGGCATAACCATGCCCATCACTAGCACGGCATAACACATAAGAAGGGTTAAAATCGCCAGTTTTATTGGAAGGAGTAGCATTGCCCTTCTTGACACCGCCACCCTTCGTGTTGTTCTTCTTCTCCTTAGGAGTACCCTCTCCCTCCTTCACAAAGGTTTGCTTAAGAGGAGGAGGTTGCATGGTCTTGTCATTCTTCTTCTTCTTGGACTTGGGTGCAAACCCAATCCCCTCCTTGGCCACAACTTCACTTTGATTGCTCAAAAGGTCGTTGAGGTTCTTCTCTCCTTGTATGAATGGCACAAGGCCTTTCTCAAGTTGCTCCTTCAACTTGGCATTCTCCTACACAAGATGCACATGCTTACAACATGGGTTAGTAGCATTTGCATTATCAATTAAAACCATATGAGGAAATGTGGCTTTATCCTTGGTTAGCTTCACTTGGAGTTGATCATGAGACTCTTTGAGGCTTGCATGAGCACCCTTCAAGGCCCTGTGAGCCTTGTCAAGTATGTCAAACTCCTCCTTGAGTCTAGCATGGTCAACCCCAAGTTTATCCTTCTCGGAATTGAGCACACAAGATACAACAAGAGCATGATCAAGATCATTCTTTAACTTAGCATGATCATCGTTGTGTGACTCCTCAAGAGCCAAATGATGACCATGCTCTTCCTCAAGTGCATTAGAGAGATCTGATATCTCATCGGCATAGTCACGACTATGTTCTTCCATCTTAGAGATTGTTTCTTCGTGATCATCGATCATGTCATTGGCTTCACCAAGTTGTTCCAAGAGAGCACCGAAGTTCTTCTTGGATTTACCCTTGAGCTTACTCATAAAAGACTCAAATTCATTTTCTTCCTCCTTTCACCCCTCACTTTCATCAATGCAATCCATCAAGGAGGGATTAGTAGTGATGGTTGTTTTGATGTTGGGGGTTACCTTGTTGTTGGCTTTGGCCATGAGGCACTTGGCGGTGATGTTCCCATTGGGTGAGTCGAAGAGGGACACCCATAGAGTTGTTGCAATGGAAATGGAGGCCATGGCAACCGTCTCACTGTCATCATCATCATCATCATAATCATCCTCATTGTACTCTTCTTGTGCCACCAACCCCTTGGGGGGAGTCTTCTTGGTGAAGTTGTTCTTGTTGGGGAAGGACTTGGCCTTGTATTTTCGGATAAGCTTGCCTCCATTGTCTTCCCTCTTCTCGTACGGGCATTCCGCAACAAAGTGGCTCATATTGCCACAATTATAGCATGTCCTCACAAGTTGTTTGCCCTTGGTGCCACTTGAGTTGTTCTTGTTGAAGTTGGGCTTGTGTTCTTCTTGCTCCAAAATTGTCGTGACACAAGAGCCATGTGCTCCTGATAAGCATACTTGGTATCTTCGGGGCAACATTCCTCTCCTTCCTCTTCACTCTCTTCTTCCATACTAGCCTTGGCCTTAAAAGCAATGTTGGGCTTCTTTGATAATTGAGAATGCAACACTGCATTATCGGCGGTCTTATCCAAGATCCTCATAGCAACAAACTCATCCAACACTTCACTTGAGGACAAGGCGTGAAAGTCCGGCCTTTGACGAATGTTGGATGGCATGGACTTGTGGTAAGGCATCATGGCCTTGAGAAACTTGTGCTTGATCCCATTTTCATCTGTATCCTTGCTCCCATGATCTCGGAGTGAGATTGCGAGAGTGGTTAACCTCCGGTAAAGCTCACGAGGTTCTTCATCTTCATTCATAGCAAACTCATCGGCTTCATCTTGTACCACTTAAAAGTTGGAGCGTTGAATACTTGCACTTCCCTTGTAAATGGAAACAACATGTTTCCATGCTTCCTTGGCCACGGTGAAAGGTCGGAGGTGTGCAATATCTTTGGGAGGGATTGCTTCTTGGAGAATGAAAAGAGCGGACTCGTTGAATTGATGATCAGTGGCTTCTCTAGGAGTGAAGTTGCTTGGGTCGTGCGGGTAGAAACCTTGCTCAATAATTCTCCAAAGATTAGTATAACTATGATTTAAATGACGTTTAAAGCGATACACCCAAGAAGAAAAATCCTCATTTTTCACAAGCTTAGGAGGAGGACCAACATGATTCATATGAGTGGAGGGAACCGGTCCTCCATAAGTAAGTGGAGGTTCAACATGGGCAAAGATGTCACTCCCACTTCTACCACTAGGCATAGGAGCATGCTCATTACTAGCTTCCCCCTTTTTGGAGTTAGCATCTGTCACCATGTTAGCGGGATCAAACACTTCCAAAGGTTTGGTGGATAATTTAAGTCCATCAAGAAACTCCTTAAACATGCCTTTAACATCGGTCGTCAAGGAGATTTTCAATGTGTCCATTGTCGGTGTCAAAACGGGCAGATCTCAGGTAGGGGGCCAAGCTGTGCATCTAAGGTCAATGTAACAGGAGGCCAGGGAACACAGCTTGGGCCCCCTACTCGAGATCTGCCGGTTTTGACACCGACATTGGTGCTTTCATTGAGAGCTCTGCCGTGCTGTCTGCAAAAAGCGATCTATGGCTGCCGAGTCATCAACAAAAATATCACTTCTGGAGGGTGCCTAGCTTCGGGGAAGACCCTCCAGTTCGGCGGTTTCACCATAAGGGCTTGCACGGCCGTCAAGCCCGCAACTCCCCCCGTGGCCGCAGGTCACTGTCTCCGCATTTGCCCTAAGTACTCCAAAAAACTGGACCCGGTGGATGTTATTTCTTTAAACAAACTACTGGATCGCATCACCGCCCTTGGGATCTCAACGGACTATGATCAGATCAGGCTCAAACCCAACCACAGGGAAATTAATTACCCGTCGATCACCCACTTCGTGGCGGTCGCTGAGGAACCGGCCAAAGACACTTCCCTCCCCATATTGAAAACCAAGTATGTTCGGGTCTCCAAATCCCCTGAGCCGGATACTCCCCTTTGGACGGGACCTCGAACTCTGGTTCAAGTGTAGGATTGCCGGAGCCCTTGCGCTTAACCGGACCCGAACTGGTCGCCTCAGAAACCGTTCTAACTCCAAACACAGATGTGGGACAGGATAGAAAATTTAATACACCCACCCATCACAATCTATATTCTCCAAGAAACTCAGGTCCTCCAGATATATACGACCTGATGTATGTGTGGCAGCTGCCTCAGGAAATGGTCCACCACTTTTGGGCCAAATTCCTGCTTGTTAAAAACAAGATCAAAGACTGCTCGGACAGTGACGTAGTTTCAGTTTTCCACCGTAATTGCACCGATGAGGGAATATTGAACGCCATCAACCGTCGCCACATACAGAGTTTCATGGAATTATCACAAGTAGTGCAAAAGTACTATGCGATGGAAAGCACACGGAGGGCCCAAAAAACTCAACTGGAGCCTGCTGCCTTGACGCCCGGGCCAAACGGATACATCCTGGCAGGTTACCCAACCACCAGTCTATGGGCAGGAAAAATAAACCCTTCACGGGACACAGGTCCGTTCTTGACGAACTGCTGGACAAGCCCTGCCCGATTCACGCCACTCCGCACACAGTCCCAACCCATAGCCTCCGAGCATGCTGGGTACTCCGACAAGTAGCAAAAAGTGGAGAGGCCATCCTCACCACAACTCCAGAGAAGTACTCATCGGAGAAGGACAACTTCAACGTCCTAATAGTCTTTGAGACCTTCTCTTTGAACAATCGGTGCAAACGGGCGCTCCGCGACCTCGCCGAAGTCCACCAAGTTACCGCACTGAGCCCACGGAACGACACGGCAATAACCTTTACGGCAGAAGACGAACCAAAGGCTCGGTCAGTCCGAGCACCCGCCGCCTTAGTACTAAACCCCATCGTTGATGGTTTTCGTCTTACTAAAGTGCTCATGGACGGCGGCAGTGGACTTAACCTCATTTATGAGGACACACTCGATAAAATGCAGATGGAAAGATCACGCATCGAGCAAAGCAATACTGCCTTTCGAGGTATTATCCCAAGTCGATATGCACATTGCTCGGGAAAAATTAAAATGGATGTGGTGTTCGGCACATCTGAGAACTATAGATCCGAAGAGTTTCTCTTTCACGTGGTCCCCTTCAATAGTGGGTATCACGCCATCCTCTACCGGGACGCTTTCAAGCTATACCCCATTATGGGTATATGAAATTCAAAATGCCCGGTCCTAATGGAATTATCACAATCTCGAGCGACCCGGAAAAAGCCCTTCGTGCCGAAAACAAAACTTCATCCTTGGCCCTCGAGGCATTATCCGAAGCCCTAGCGGCAGAGGAATTAACCACCCTATGGTCCACGGTGGACAGGGAAGATGTGATCCTCGATAAGAGATCCAAATCCACCTCTTTCAAGCCAGCCGAGGAAATAGTCAAATTCCAAGTGCACCCTATGGACCCTAATAAAACAGCATCTATCGGAGCACAGATGAATCCGGCAGTGGACGCCGCCCTACACACATTCCTGTGAGATAATTGGGATATCTTTGCCTGGCACCCTTCAGACATGCCCAGCATCCCACGAAGACTGGCCGAACACAGTCTTAATGTAATCAAGGGATTCAACCACGTGAAGCAGACACTACGACGATTCTCCGAACCCAAGCGTCAAGCCATGGGAGAAGAGCTAGCCAAGTTGTTAGAGGCTGGGTTTATTAGGGAAATTAAACATCCGGATTGGTTAGCCAACTTGGTTATGGTACCAAAGAAGGACAAATCCTGGCGCATGTGTGTCGATTTCAAGGACCTCCACAAGGCTTGCCCTAAAGACCCCTTCCCATTGCCTCACATTGACCAAATTACTGACACAACTGCAGGGCACGACTCTTTGTGTTTCCTTAACGCTTATTCCAGATACCATCAGATTAAGATGAAGGAATCGGACCAGGCTGAAACCGCATTCATCACCCCTTATGGTCCCTTCTGCTTCAACACTATGCCCTTCGGACTCAAAAACGCTGGGGCTACCTACCAGCGCATAATTCAAACCTGCCTGGAAAAGCAAATAGGCAAAGCATGTCGAGACACTAGTGGACGATCTTTGCCTCACCTTCGACAACCTCTGAACATATGACATATGGCTTAATACGAAAAAATGTGTCTTCGGAGTCTCGGCCGAAAAGCTGCTTGGGTTCATTGTTTCCCATAGAGGAACTGAAGCAAACCCAACGAAGATTCGAGCATTGTCACAATTGGCCATACCAATAGACCTAAAGCAAGTCCAGAAGCTAGCGGGCTGCGTCGCGACCTTAAGCCGCTTTATCTCCAAATTGGGAGAAAAAGCGTTACCACTCTACAAGCTATTACGACGCACAGACAACTTCAAATGGACGAATGCTGCCACAGCCGGACTGGAAGAGATTAAAATCCTTCTTTCAAGCAACCCAATCCTAGCTGCACCAGGTGTTGGAGAGCCCATGTTGTTATATATTTTGGCGACTAACCAAGTGGTTAGTGTTGTGCTCGTCGTCGAACAAGGGGAAGAGGGACATAAATTCCCCACCCAAAAACTAGTCTATTATGTATCGGAGGTCCTTACACCTTGCAAATCCCGATACCCCCACTACTAGAAGATAGCCTACACAGTCTTCATGGCATCCCGTAAACTGCAACACTACTTTCAAGAGTGCTTGATCACAGTGGCATCTGAAGTACCACTCAATGACATTATCAATAACAGGGACGCCACTGGCCACATAGCCAAAGGGGCCATCAAGCTTTTACCGTTTGAAATCGTATACAAGCCATGTTGGGCTATTAAATCCCAGGTATTGGCTATTTTTGTCACTGAATGGATGGAAGCCGAACTCCCTAAAGATTATAGCTCATACTCCAATTCGATTATGTACTTCGATGGCTCTGGAATGCTAGCCAGACTGGGGGCTGGCGTCATCTTAACATCCCCCACTAGGGACATAGTCTGCTATGTACTACAAATTATGTATACGGATTCCAACAATGCAGCCAAATACGAGACACTGCTACATGGTCTTTGCATGGTTGTATCCATGGGTATACAACGCCTGGAGGTGCGCGGTGACTCCAACCTCGCAATTTCCCAGGTCAACGGAGAGTTCACGCAAAGGACCCAAAAATGGCAGCATATCGAAATGCCATATTAAAAATATCAGCCCGGTTTGAAGGACTAGAATTTCATCATGTCGCTCGAGAGAGTAACCAGACAACCCTATGCCACCCAACACCTTTGTGGAAAGGCTCTTTAATCCATCTGTTGTGTGGCAGGGTGAGAGCGAAGAAGGCAATACGGACCTGATCACACCCCCAGCCGCCAAACACAATGCAGACACCGTCAGGGGTCCCGATATCGAGATAACACCCTCTGATCATGAGATCATGGCGGTTATCGCTCCCTGGACCGAACCATTCCTAGCTACCTTAATAGGCAGGAGCTCCCTGATGATCAAAACGAGGCTCGATGCATAGTTCTACGCTCTAAAGCCTTTAAAGTACATGAGGGTGAACTGTATAAGAGAAGTACTACCGTAGTCCTTCGAAGGTGTATCTCTGAAGAAGAGGGAAGGCAACTCTTGGCAGAAATGCATGCTGGCCTCGGCAGTCATCATGCCGCAGCTCGAGCCCTCATAAGCAAGGCATTCCGGACAGGGTTTTTCTGCCCCACGGCTTGAGCAGATGCTCAAGCCCTTGTCCAATGTTGCGTGGGCTGTCAGCTTTTCACCAATCAAAGCCAGACGCCTCCCGCCGCATTAAGAACAATCCACATTACTTGGCCCTTTGCGGGCTGGGGGCTTGACATGGTTGGACCCCTTAAAGGGGGAAGCCACAAAAAGAAATACTTGCTGGTCATGGTTTGATAAATTCACTAAATGGATAGAGGCCAAACTAGTAAAATAAGTTGAGGCTGGACCAGTGATTGACTTTATATCTGGCGTAGTCCACCGTTATGGTGTCCCGCACAGTATCATCGCTAATAATGGCTCTAACTTCACAGCTGATGAGGTGAAAACTTGGTGCACTAAGTTGGGAATTAAACTCGACTATGCATCCGTATACCACCCTCAAACAAACGGCCAAGTCGAACGGGCCAATGGTCTAATCATGAGTGGTATTAAGCCTAGACTAGTGCGTTCTTTATGAGAAACAGACAACACTGGGTTAAGGAACACGATTCCGTACTTTGGGGACTCCGGACCACGCCCAATCGAATGACCGGATACACACCTTTCTTTATGGTGTATGGCGCAGAGGTTGCGCATGTATGAAGAGAAAGAAGCCGAACTAGATCGGCAGGATGACCTAGATGGACTCAAAGAGGAGCGTAATGTTGCTAAGGCCCGTTCCGCATTCTATCAACAACAGGCCAGGCGTTACCAAATCAGAGAAGTTGTTTCTGCCATTTTATAAGCTTCTTTCGTCCATAATGGTTGTTGTTTCTGCCATTTTATGCACCTCTATGACTTAAGTTTTTGCCAAGCTGGGTTGCCTTGCTCCTGTGTTTATACCCTACGTTCCCGATTGTTCGGCTAGGGGTGTAAAGGGAGTACCTCTGTGATTGCTACGACCGGGTTATCCGGACCTGTACCTCAGACGGGTGAAGCCGAAAGCTAGTGTTCTTAAGGGAATAATTGGTCGGCACGTATACAACATACTGTTTCTTGAAAAAACTATGAAATTGGCTGTCTGTACTTCGGGTACGAGCCTAGCCCAAGGAAAGGAACCCCTAATGAAACTATTTTTCTTGGAAGATGTTTCTTACGCTAAAAAGTAATATAACATAACTCCCCGAACACTTGTCTGTTCGGGCAATATGACCGGATTGCTTGGTTTCCAAAGATACTAAATGTTGCTTAGTTAAACGTGGTATATGGAAACACTCCAACTTCTTGGTTCGGAGGTGGAAGCCGAAGGTCTGCGATGACAAAAAAAATTATAAGTTCAACAGGAGATAAGTTCGGTCATAAAGTACATTGTTACATAGAATCGAACGCCTATTCTCTTTCTACACCATCTCATAGACTATCTAATTTACAATCTTGTTGCGAAAATTTCGTCCGCTGTCATTACTTGGTCGTATACCAAGCTTACAGGAATTTCCTTCCCATCAGGTCCTTGCGGTCCAACTCGGGCCATATGGTTCGGATCAAGTCCGGTGTAGCGTGTCTGCACCATGGCCCATGCCTCTCGTGCACCTTCACGGCATGCAGACGTCTTCCACAGCTCGAAGCAACGCCGAGCACCCTTGAATAGATTTGCCAACCCCTCCATACTTTCTGGAGGGATGTCGGAGGGCCATAAGGCTTTGGCCATATTCTTCATGGCCTTCCGGGCATGCACGTGTAGCTTTGCCAGTTCCTTTAGAACGTCGCTTTGCAGCCCAGACACTTCCTCCTCAGGGCGGTCGGTCAACATACATGTATCAATCGAACTATAACATTCCACATTATATGTTTATATCAATAATCCGGTCGGTTCACAAGTCATACCGAATATGCCACCCTTCAGCTTCTGGTTTTCCTGTTGTGCCTCCAAGAGTTGAGCCTTTAAGCTCTTTATCTCTTCGGCCTGCTTCTTCACTTCTTCTTCTAGTTTTTTATCTTTGCCAAAATACATTGGGGCACTCTTCATTTCTTCAAGCTCGGAGACAACGGCATTTAGTTGTGTCTGGCTTGTCTCGAGCTCCTGGGACAATGCACTATTCTTCTCCTTGAGAACCTGCGGTCATAAACGATCCTCAAATCGGTTTTTTCCACCGGCTTTAAGTCTCAGGGCTACTGCTATCTATGTACTAAGTTTATATAAATTTATACCTATATATCTTTTGAGAACAGGCGAGCAACTCCTGTAAGTCTGTCCCGGGCAGCTCGGATGTATGCGCCCATGGTGCTAAGAGTGGTAAACTTTGGCTCTGTTAAAGCAGGGGTGCACAGAGCTCCTTTCAAGTGCCAATGATTCATCACACTTTCTACTTCGGAGTTGGTGACGGACACCTCATCTGGTTCTTGATGGGGCAGATGGGTCTGCGCCGCGCCAGCGTGCGCCCCGGTCCTAGTTGACATCTCCAGCGCCGGATTGGCTGCGGCCCGGCTAGCCAGGATTTTGTTTACGGTCCGCGGGGTACCCCTCCTGAGATAATAGGAGGATAAAAAATGACAATGCGGCTTCGCGCCTAAGTATGAAATAAGGAACATACCTTTTCGGTGATGGAGCAGGCTCATTGGCGCTCCCGGATTCCTTTCGCTTCGCACGACCACCCCTTGAGGGTGTCGTTCTTATTCTTGTTGCCTGTCCTTGAGTATGGTTCGCTGAGTTCCGATTCTGCAAAGTGCCGCCTAGTTCAAAGAATAAGTTATGTGCGGAAATGACACTCCTTTTTGATTTCCGGACACTTACCTTGACGAAGGGGTAGAGATCGGGGTAATCGGCCATGATGGCTACCTCCGAGCTGTCAAGGCTCGCCTGGTAGTAGACTCCGTCTTCACATTCAACAAATATATCCGGATCTTCATGGAATCCGGGATCTTCGTGATGTGTGTGGTCTTCTGGTTGTGGAGGAGGGCAATAGATGTTCTCAACTACCTTCCTCCACGATTGTTCTTGAAACAACCAGATTATTCAGTTAATGCACCTCAATGATAAAAAAGGGTGTTGAATGACTAAACTTACCCAGTCAACGGGGTTGTACATGGAGAAGTCGTCCCGACATTGTAGGCGGACGATGTCTTCTTCCTCTCCCTTATAAAGGTCCATAAGCATGGCGGCCAGTGCAACTTGATTATCCGGACCCTTTTGTGTATAGCGAGATGCGTCGTCCTCCCTGTTGTAGTTACATAAAGAACCCACTCTGGATGGAAGAGGCTGGATACATCGCTTTATTGCGATAGCCATGACTTCAATGATAGAGAGTCCAGAATGGGTTAATAATCTGACCTTGCTAACGAATCTCATTACTTCCGGACTATCCTCTTGTCTAGAGGACTTGGGGCGCCAGCTGAACAACTTCTTTAAGCGCTAGAGAATTTGGGAAGCCTGCGCCGAACAAGGTCCGGAAGAGGAACATCATCAATGTAGAACCCTTCTGAAGACCATTCATCGGACCCCCTCTTCGGATTCCCGACTGGGTAACCGGATCCAGCTATGCGCCATACTTCGGCGCCGCCCACTTCAAATATGGACCCTCCACCCTGGTGGCGGGGGATGAGGCAGAAGAACTTCCTCCATAGTTCAAAATGAGCCTCGTAGCTTGATGTCTACTACACAACCTTCTTCTTGTAGACGTTGTTGGGCCTGCAAGTGCACAAGTTTGTAGGACAGTAGCAAATTTCCCTCAAGTGGATGACCTAAGGTTTATCAATCCGTAGGAGGCATAGGATGAAGATGGTCTCTCTCAAGCAACCCTGCAACCAAATAACAAAGAGTCTCTTGTGTCCCCAACACACCCAATACAATGGTAAATTGAATAGGTGCACTAGTTCGGCGAAGAGATGGTGATACAAGTGCAAAATAGATAATAGATATAGGTTTTTGTAATCTGAAATAATAAAAACAGCAAGGTAACGAGTGGTAAAAGTGAACGTAAACGGTATTGCAATGACAGGAAACAAGGCCTAGGGTTCATACTTTCACTAGTGCAAGTTCTCTCAACAATAATAACATAGATAGAACATATGACAAGCCCTTAACATGCAACAAAGAGTCACTCCAAAGCCACTAATAGCAGAGAACAAACGTAGAGATTATGGTAGGGTACGAAACCACCTCAAAGTTATTCGTTCGGATCGATCTATAAAAGAGTTCGTACTAGAATAACATCTTAAGACACAAATCAACCAAAACCCTAATGTCACCTAGATACTCCATTGTCACCTCAAGTATCCGTGGGCATGATTATACGATATGCATCACACAATCTCAGATTCATCCAACCAACATAAAAGTACTTCAAAAACTGCCCCAAAGCTACAACCGGAGAGTCAAGAACGTGTGCCAACCCCTATGCATAGGTTCATGGGTGGAACCCGCAAGTTGGTCACCAAAACATACATCAAGTGGCACATGATATCCCATTGTCACCACAGATAATCACGGCAAGACATACATCAAGTGTTCTCATAAAGACTCAATCCGATAAAATAACTTCAAAGGGGAAACTCAATTCATCACAAGAGAGTAGAGGGGGAGAAACATCATAAGATCCAACTACAATAGCAAAGCTCGGGATATATCAAGATCGTGCCATAGAGGAACACGAGAGAGAACACGAGAGAGAGAGAGATCAAACACATAGCTACTAGTACATACCCTCAGCCCCGAGGGTGAACTACTCCCTCCTCGTCATGGATAGCGCCGGGATGATGAAGATGGCCTCCGGTGATGGGATCCCCCTCCGGCAGGGTGCCGGAACAGGGTCCCGATTGGTTTTTGGTGGCTACAGAGGCTTGCGGCGGCGGAACTCCCGATCTATTTTCTGTTCTGGAAGTTTTAGGGTACGTAGGTATATATGGGTGCAGGGGGTACGTCGGTGGACCTCCGGGGTGCACACGAGGTAGGGGGCGCGCCCCCCACCCTCATGGGCAGCCCGGGACTCCCCTGACGTGCACTCCAAGCCCATCAGGTTGGTTTCCTTCCAAAATTAGCTTCTCCAGTTGATTTCGTTCCGTTTTGACTCCATCTGATATTCCTTTTCCTCGAAACACTAAAATAGGCATAAAATAGCAAATCTGGGCTGGGCCTCCGGTTAATAGGTTAGTCCCAAAAATAATATAAAAGTGGATAATAAAGCCCAATATTGCCTAAAACAGTAGATAAAGTAGCATGGAGCAATCAAAAATTATAGATACGTTGGAGACGTATCAAGCATCCCCAAGCTTAATTCCTGCTCGTCCTCGAGTAGGTAAATGATAAAAAAGAATTTTTGATGCGGAGTGATACTTTGGCATAATTTCAATGTAAATCTTCTTAATTGTGACATGAATATTCAGATCCGAAAGATTCAAGACAAAAGTTCATATTGACACAAAAATAATAATACTTCAAGCATACTAATCAAAGCAATCATGTCTTCTCAAAATATCATGGCAAAAGAAAGTTCATCCCTACAAAATCATATAGTTAGACTATGCTTCATTTTCGTCACACAAAGATGTTCCCAACTTCTATACCCCCGATGACAAGCCAAGCAATTGTTTCATACTTAAATAATCTCAAACTTTTTCAACCTTCACGCAATACATGAGCGTGAGCCATGGATATAGCACTATGGGTGGAATAGAATATGATGATGGGGATTGTGTGGAGAAGACAAAAAAGGAGAAAGTCTCAAATTGACGAGGATAATCAATGGGCTATGGAGATGCCCATCAATTGATGTCAACATGAGGAGTAGGGATTGCCATGCAACAGATGCACTAGAGCTATGAATTCTCAACAAAATAAAACTAGTGGGTGTGCATCCAACTCGCTTGCTCATGAAGACCTAGGGCATTTGAGGAAGCCCATCGTAGGAATATGCAAGCCAAGTTCTATAACAAAAAATTCCCACTAGTATAAAAAAAGACAACTTATGAGACTCACTACATGAAGAACAAGGTGCTACTTTGAAGCACAATATATGAGACTCACTACAAAAAGAACAAGGTGCTACTTTGAAGCACAAGTGTGGAAAAAGAGATAGTAGCATTGCCCTTTTCTTTTCTTTTTTTGGGGGGGGGGCTTTCTTTTTTTTGGCCTTTCTCTTTCTTTTTATTTGGGCAATGCTCTAATAATGATGATCATCACACTTCTATTGATTACAACATAAGGATTAAAACTCGAAACTTAGAACAAGATATGACTCTATATGAATGCCTCCGGCGGTGTACCGGGATGGTGCAATGAATCAAGAGTGACATGTATGAAAAATAATGCATGGTGGGTTTTGCCACAAATACGATGTCAACTACATGATCATGCAATAGCAATATGACAAAAGTAATGTATGTCATGATGATGATGATGGAAGTTGCATGGCAATATCTCGGAATGGCTATGGATATGCCATAATAGGTAGGTATGGCGGTTGTTTTGAGGAAGATATAAGGAGGTTTATGTGTGATAGAGCGTATCGTATCACGGGGTTTGGATGCACCGGCGAAGTTTGCACCAACTCTCAAGGTGAGAAAGGGCAATGCATGGTACCGAAGAGGCTAGCAAAGGCGGAAAGGTGAGAGTGCGTATAATCCATGGACTCAACATTAGTCAAAAGAACTCATATACTTATTGCAAAAATTTAGAAGTCATCAAAAATCAAGTACTAAGGGCATGCTCCTAGGGGGATAGATTGGTAGGAAAAGACCATCGCTCGTCCCCGACCGCCACTCATAAGGATGCACAAGCCAGGTACACTTCATGTTTCAAATTTGTTACACAACTTTAACCATACGTGCATGCTACGGGACTTGCTAACTTCAACACAAGTATTTGTCAAATTCATAATCACCCAACTAGCACGACTTTGATATTATCACCTCCATATCTCAAAACAATTATCAAGCATCAAACTTATCTTGGTATTCAATTCACTCAAAAGAAAGTTTCACATATATTGAATACCAAGTATATTATCATTAAGCAAACTACCATGCTATTAATGACTCTCAAAATAATCTAAGTGAAGCATGAGAGTTCATCTATTTCTTCAAAATAAAACTACCACCATGCTCTAAAAGATATAAGTGAAGCACTAGAGCAAATGACAAACTACTCCGAAAGATATAAGTGAAGATCAATGAGTAGCTAAATAATTATGCAACTATATGAAGACTCTCTCTCATTAAAGAATTTCAGATCTTGGTACTTCATTCAAACAGCAAGCAAAGCTAAAGAAAACTAAAATGCAAGGATAGCACAACTCATGTGAAGAAGCAAAAACTTAGGCTCAACCAATATTAACCGATAGTTGTTGAAGAAGAAAGGTGGGATGCCTACCGGGGCATCACCAAGCTTAGATGCTTGAGACTTCTTGAAATATTATCTTGGGGTGCCTTGGGCATCCCCAAGCTTGAACTTTTGTGTCTCCTTAATTCCTCTCATATCATGGTTTCTGTTTTTATCAAAAGCTTCATTCACAACAAACTCAACAAGAACTCGTGAGATAGGTTAGTATAAACCAATGCAAAACCTTATCATTTTCTACTGTAACAAATCAATAAAATTATTATTCAACATTTCATACTAAATGCCAATGCATATTTAATACTCCTATCATCAAATAGAATCATTAAACAAGCAAACATATGCAAACAATGCAACCATAACAGCAATCTGCCAAAATAGTACAGTCTGTAAAGAATGCAAGAGTATCAATACTTCCCTGACTCTAAAAATTATAACCTAAAATTCCCACTGTAATAAATTTATCAGATCTCAATATGCAAAAAGATTCAACGTTAGACCATTCTCTGACTTTTCTAGGCAATTTTTTCAACAGCGGTAAACTTTCTGTTTTCAAACAGCAACATGCATACTAGCAAAATAAGCATGGCAAAGGCTATCCTTGACTTTTTTATTGAAACTAAAGATGCAAAACATTATTCTAACTAACATCAAGAAAAAAAAACAAAATAAAATGACGCTCCAAGCAAAACAAATATCATGTGGTGAATAAAAATATAGCTCCAAGTAAAGTTATCGATGAACGAAGACGAAAGAGGGGATGCCTTCCGGGGCATCCCCAAGCTTAGTTGCTTTGTTGTCCTTGAATATTACCTTGGGGTGCCTTGGGAATCCCCAATATTAGGCTCTTTCCACTCCTTATTCCATAGTCCATCGAATCTTTACCCAAAACTTGAAAACTTTAACCACACAAAACTCAAAACAAAACTCGCAAGCTTCGTTAGAATAAGAAAATAAAACCACCACTTAGGTACTGTAATGAACTCATTCTAAATTCATGTTGGTGTAATATATACTGTATTCTAACATCTCTATGGTTCATACCCTCTGATACTACTCATAGATTCATCAAAATAAGCAAACAACACATAGAAAACAGAATCTGTCAAAAACAGAACAGTCTGTAGTAATCTGTATAAAGCGTATACTTCTGGAACCCCAAAAATTATGAAATAAATTGCTGGACCTGAGAAATTTGTCTATTAATCATATGCAAAAAGAATCAACCTAAAATCACTCTCCAGTAAAAAATGGGAGCTAATCTCGTGAGCGCTAAAGTTTCTGTTTTTCACAGCAAGATCATATAAACTTCACTCAAGTCTTCCCAAAGGTTCTACTTGGCACTTTATTGAAACCAAAGCTATAAAACATGATTAATACAGTAGAATAATCATGTGGACACACAAAAACAGTAAGGGTAAATATTGGGTTGTCTCCCAACAAGCGCTTTTCTTTAATGCCTTTTTAGCTAGGCATGATGATGACAATGATGCTCACAAAAAAGATAAGAATTGAAACATAACGGGAGCATCATGAAGCATATTACTAGCACATTTAAGTCTAACCCACTTCCTATGCATAGGGATTTTGTGATCAAACAACTTATGGGAACAATAATCAACTAGCATAGGATGGCAAAACAAGCATAGCTTCAAAATTTTCAACACATAGAGAGGAAACTTGATATTATTGCAATTCCTACAAGCATATGTTCCTCTCTCATAATAAATTTCAGTAGCATCATGAATGAAATCAAAAATATAACCAGCACCTAAAGCATTCTTTTCATGATCTACAAGCATAGAATTTTTAGTACTCTCCACATAAGCAAAATTCTTCTCATTCGGAATAGTAGGAGTATCATAAGAGACTTGAACAATAAAAATTGTTTCCACATTAAAAGAGTAATGTTCAGAAAAAGGGTAATCATAATCATGACAACATTTGTAAATATAATCATCACTACTTTTTATAGCATAAGTTTCATCACAATAATCATCATAAGTAGCAACTTCGTTCTCATCATAATCGATTGAAACCTCTCCCAAGATAGTGGAATCAGTAAATAAAGTTGACACTCTTCCGAACCCACTTTCATCAATATAATCATCATACGTTGGAGGCATGCTATCATCACAACAACTTTGCATATCAAAACTTGGGATGCTAAAAATATCATCTTCACTAAATGTAGCATCCCCAAGCTTGGGACAAACATTAATTCCAGCAAATATATTCTCAAATATTTCATCCTTATCAAACATAGCTTCCCCAAGCTTAGGCCCTTTCATATCATAAGCATAATCACTCTCATCATTAAAAATATGGATAGCACCAATAGTGTTGCAATTATCATCGTCACAAGTAGTAGTAGGAGCAACATCTTCTGGGAGGGGTACCCTTTTACCTTTGTTGCTCCTTCTTTTCTTTTCCTTCTTCACATTATGTGTAGGTTCAACCTTCCTCTTTGAGCTCCTTATTGATGAGATTGGTTGAATAGAAGACTCCTCCTCGTTACCTGATTCATCATGAGAAATAATAGGAGGATATTGGGAAGTCTCTTCCCTTTCATTAGTATTCTCATCATCTTGTATTTTCTTTCTTTTCTTTATGTAATTGGCAATATAAGGATTTTCAATGCAATTCTCCACACAAAACATACAAATATTCTCTAGATCAAAATGAATAATTCTATCAAGGGCAAATTCTGGAATAATCTTAGTTATACGTTTAATTTCTTCATAACCCAAGAGCAAACTAAGTTCATTATGATGTGCAAGGGAAATCAAGTCATCACAATTTTTGGACACTATACGATCATGAAACAATTTGCATTGGGTACTCAAATGATCACGTTCGTTGCAAAGTTCACAAGTATGGCTAAGAAAGTTTAAATTTTCAGCACACGCATCTAGCTCTTCTTGCAACAATTTGGTTTCTAAGTACTTATGCCTCTTGCAATATCTATCTTCCCTATTTGGTGTGTACTTACAAACCCAATGCACTCCACAAAAATTGACATGTTTATAGGAGACATTTTCATCATAACTAGTGCAATCATCATTAGCATCATGGATATTCAAAGAATTCGTACTAACAACATTGCAATCATGCTCATCATTCAAAGATTTAGTGCCAAGCATTTTAGAGATTTCTTCTTCTAACACTTGAGCACAATTATCCTTTCCATCATACTCACGAAAGATATTAAAAAGGTGAAGCGTATGAGACAAACTCAACTCCATTTTTTTTATAATTTTCTTTTATAAACTAGACTAGTGCTAAAACAAGAAACAAAAAGATTCGATTGCAAGATCTAAAGATATACCTTCAAGCACTCACCTCCCCGGCAACGACGCCAGAAAAGAGCTCAGTTGACGGGGTGTGAGTGAGTGCCCTTTACCTAGCCTCCGGGGCAACGACGCTAGAAAAGAGCTTGATGTCTACTACACAACCTTCTTCTTGTAGACGTTGTTGGGCCTGCAAGTGCACATGTTTGTAGGACAATAGCAAATTTCCCTCAAGTGGATGACCTAAGGTTTATCAATCCGTAGGAGGCATAGGATGAAGATGGTCTCTCTCAAGCAACCCTGCAACCAAATAACAAAGAGTCTCTTGTGTCCCCAACACACCCAATACAATGGTAAATTATATAGGTGCACTAGTTCGGCGAAGAGATGGTGATACAAGTGCAAAATAGATAGTAGATATAGGTTTTTGTAATCTGAAATAATAAAAACAGCAAGGTAACAAGCGGTAAAAGTGAGCGTAAACGGTATTGCAATGATAGGAAACAAGGCCTAGGGTTCATACTTTCACTAGTGCAAGTTCTCTCAACAATAATAACATAGATAGAACATATGACAAGCCCTCAACATGCAACAAAGAGTCACTCCAAAGCCACTAATAGCGGAGAACAAATGTAGAGATTATGGTAGGGTACGAAACCACCTCAAAGTTATTCGTTCGGATCGATCTATAAAAGAGTTCATACTAGAATAACACCTTAAGACACAAATCAACCAAAACCCTAATGTCACCTAGATACTCCATTGTCACCTCAAGTATCTGTGGGCATGATTATACGATATGCATCACACAATCTCAGATTCATCCTACCAACATAAAAGTACTTCAAAAAGTGCCCCAAAGCTACTACCGGAGAGTCAAGAACGTGTGCCAACCCCTATGCATAGGTTCATGGGTGGAACCCGCAAGTTGGTCACCGAAACATACATCAAGTGGCACATGATATCCCATTGTCACCACAGATAATCATGGCAAGACATATATCAAGTGTTCTCATAAAGACTCAATCCGATAAAATAACTTCAAAGGGGAAACTCAATTCATCACAAGAGAGTAGAGGGGGAGAAACATCATAAGATCCAACTACAATAGCAAAGCTCGGGATACATCAAGATCATGCCATAGAGGAACACGAGAGAGAACATGAGAGAGAGAGAGATCAAACACATAGCTACTGGTACATGCTGAAAGAACATGCGGTGCCTCCATGTTTGGTTTTGGTAATTGATGACAATCTCTATGTACTAATGGTTGCCTTGAGTTATATCTGAAGGTTTTGTCCATAGGCTTTTCTTGAAGTCCATGTGTTGGTTTCAAGGAGTTTATGAGTTGACCAAGGTGTTATTAAGGAATTATCCAAAGATTGGTCATGTGAGTGCTGAGCTTATTGCAAGCATGTCTTGAAGAATAAGATTATGTGATCATTCATGTCCACCTTCAAGACATCATCCAAATGAAGAGAGTTGGAAAGATTCAACACACAAAGCGCACAAGATGTACCGAGGGATCAAGTGATCCCATGGTATGGTAAGCATTGTCCATTACACTTTGTGTGCTAACCCATGGTCTTCGTGAGAGTTCCTTGTGGGGTTAGGTTACGGTGTGCAAGTTCAAGTGATGTATCACGAAGAGATCAAGTGCTTGAAGCTTGCCGTCCATTGTGGTGACAATGGACCTGTGAAGATGAGCGGAAGAGTGGCTCACCCATAGTGGAGTATGGGGGAGCAATCAACTAATCTTCATCGAGCCAATGCAATCAAGAAAGGTGGTCCATCTTGAGGAGGAGTAGATCGTCATCATCTAGCTCAAGTGCATTTTGTGCAAGGCAAATGTTTGCCCTTGATAGGTTTTCTATTTTATCGGTCTCATGGTAGTTGTGGGAGACCGATTTATAGGATTGATTGTCGTACTATCAAGGGGGGCTCTCGATGAGTTGCTTGATCGTATTGTTTGTAGAGAGCTCAAACCATTGCATCCTTGCATCATCTTTATTGATTCGTTTTTGGTTCTTCTCCTTGTGAGGTTTGGATCTTTTGGTCATCTTCATGACAAGCTCGAGTTCATCGAAAACGGAGTTCACATGCATCTTCTCTGATGTTTTCAATGTTGGAGGTTCTGCCGGTTCTTCTCTGTTGGAGGTTTCTCTCCTCTCTTGTTAGGCATACCTCCCCTGCCTCTTCTTACTATTATCCAACAAGCTTGAGTTTGCTCAATTCGGAGCTCATTTGCAGAAGTTATGGCAGTTCTGGTTTTATTGTTACCCTCTGTTGTCTTCTCTGCGAAATGAAGGACTCCTAGTGTTACTGATCTGGGGCATGCGGTAGTACTTCTCTCCGGAGCGGTAGTACCATAGGCCCTTGCGGTAGTACCACTCTGTTGGAGCGGTAGTACCGTGGCCTCCGGCCAGGCGCAGCTGCGCGAGCGGTAGTAGGGGCGGATGTATTTTTTTACATCCGCGCCCTACGCGGTAGTACCGCGCCGCGAGCGCGGTAGTACTGTGGGCTCTGGCCAGGCTTAGCAGCATGAGCAGAAGTAGGGGCGGATGTAATTTTTTACATCCACGCCCTACGCGGTAGTGCCGCTCTTCGTGTGCGGTAGTACCGTGCCGGAGTTTTGCGCAGGTCCTCCCTTAGCGGAAGTAGGTACGGAAGTAATTTTTTACGTCTGTGCTTTCTCTATGCCTAGTGTTGCCTGCCTTACGGTAGTACCGTAGGGGCGCGCGGTAGTACCGCTCCGGCGGTTCTACCGCTTGTTGCCCTGTGCAACAGGCCTTCATCTGGCCAGAGCTGCACATGCGGTAGTACCGCAACCTGCAGCGGTAGTATCGTAGCCAACCGCGGTAGTACCGCAGCTCCCTGTGGTAGTACCGCGTCGTGCAGGCTGAGTGAGGGGATAACGGTTGGTTTTTCTCCCCACCTATAAAAGGGGGTCTTCTTCCCCATTGAGAGATATCCTTTGAGATCGTGTTCTTCCCCCATTGTTGACCTTCTTCGAGCTTGCTAACTCTCAATCCCTCCATGGATTCTTGCTAGTTCTTGAGGGAAAAGAGAGAGGAGATCTAGATCCACGTTTCCACCAATCACTTTCTCCTCTAAGTGAGGGGAAGCCCTTGGATCTAGATCTTGGAGTTCTTCGTGTTCTTCTTTCGTTCTTCCTCTCATTTTCCTCCCTAGCATTAGTTGCTTTGGTGGGATTTGGGAGAGAAGGACTTGGGCACTCTGTGTGCCCTTGCCATTGCATTTGGTGCATCGATTTGAGTTCTCCACGTGATACGTGGAAGTTACAAGTTGAGAAGCTTATTACTCTTGGGTTCTTGGTGCCCTTGAGCTTGTTCATCTTGGGTGCTTGGGCGCCCTAGACGGTTGGTGGTGTTCGGAGCTCAACCATTGTGGTGTAAAGCTCCGGGCAAGCGTCGGGGTCTCCAATTAGGTTGTGGAGATCGCCCCGAGCAATTTGACGGGTACCGGTGACCGCCCCCAAGGGTTGCCAAAGTGTACGGGTTCGGTGACCGGCCCCAAGGGTCGCCATTTGTACGGGTTCGGTGACCGCCCTCAAGGGTCCCTTAGTGGAATCACGGCATCTTGCATTGTGCGAGGGCGTGAGGAGATTACGGTGGCCCTAGTGGCTTCTTGGGGAGCATTGTGCCTCCACACCGCTCCAAACGGAGATTAGCATCCGCAAGGGTGTGAACTTTGGGATACATCGTCATCTCCGCGTGCCTCGGTTATCTCTTACCCGAGCCCCTTTACTTATGCACTTTACTTTGTGATAGCCATATTGTTCTTTGTCATATATCTTGCTATCACATAGTTGCTTATCTTGCTTAGCATAAGTTGTTGGTGCACATAGGTGAGCCTAGTTGTTGTAGGTTTTGTGCTTGACAAATTAACTGCTAGGTTTATTCCGCATTTGTTCAAGCCTCTACCGTAATTATTTTAAATCGCCTATTCACCCCCCCCCCTCTAGGCGACATCCTCGATCTTTCACATACCCTCAGCCCCGAGGGTGAACTACTCCCTCCTTGTCATGGATAGCGCCGGGATGATGAAGATGGCCTCCGGTGATGGGATCCCCCTCCGGCAGGGTGCTGGAACAGGGTCCCGATTGGTTTTAGTTGGCTACAGAGGTTTGCGGCGGCGGAACTCCCGATCTATTTTTTGTTCTGGAAGTTTTAGGGTACGTAGGTATATATGATGCAGGGGGTACATCGGTGGACCTCCGGGGTGCTCACGAGGTAGGGGGCGCGCCCAGGGGGGCGTCCCCCACCCTCGTGGGCAGCCCGGGACTCCCCTGACGTGCACTCCAAGCCCATCAGGTTGGTTTCCTTCCAAAATTAACTTCTCCAGTTGATTCCGTTCCGTTTTGACTCCGTCTGATATTCCTTTTCCTCGAAACACTGAATTAGGCATAAAACAGCAAATCTGGGCTGGGCCTCCGGTTAATAGGTTAGTCCCAAAAATAATATAAAAGTGGATAATAAAGCCCAATATTGCCTAAAACAGTAGATAAAGTAGCATGGAGCAATCAAAAATTATAGATATGTTGGAGACGTATCATAGCCTAAAAGTAGCTCGCAAAGGGCGACAAAACCAAAAATGTGCAAAATAGAACCTAGTGTAAGGTTGTGCAGTTGGATCCCGTAGTATTCCAGTAGACCCCTGAGGAAGGGGTGGATTGGGAATCCCACACCCCTCAGAAGGGTACGTGATGAAGCACAACATCTCTCCTTGGCTGGGATTGGGAAATTTTCAGCCAATGCGTCATCGCCCATAGAAGTTATCCCTGCCCGTAGGAGGACTAGATCCGCGGGGGGGGGGGGTATCCTTGCGTCTGGAGCCGATTGAGCTGGAGATGAGATGCGGAGCAACTCTGCCAACCGCCCTCTTGAGAGCCATGAGGATGCAAGGAGGAGCCAGGGACACTAGCTATGGTTTGAATTTTTTTCGTGGTTTGCTCTGTTGCTCTTGGAGCGGTGCGAGATGGTGTTTTGAAGATCTAGCCTCGTTATATAGGCGCAGCCTCTGCCTGTTAGAAATATTAAAATACAAGGGTAACGGATTGTGATAGCCTGGCTTATTAGGGATGATAGACTACTCATATCAATAAGGAATTCCTTCTTTTTCGGGGGCCCATTCGGAAAGAACTCCAAAGTTAAGCGTGCTCAGCTTGGAGTAGTTTCAGGATGGGTGACCAACCGGGAAGTTGCTCCCGGGTGCGCACAAGTGAGGACAAAGTGTGCAGAAAAGACTAGTATTGATCTGTGGGGCCAGTCTAGATCCCGCCAGGAGTAACAACCACGGGCGGGTGTGTCCGGGGTGTTACAAGTGAAGGAAATATGCCCTAGAGGCAATAATAAAGTTATTATTTATTTCCTTATATCATGATAAATGTTTTTTATTCATGCTAGAATTGTATTAACCGGAACATAATACATGTGTGAATACATAGACAAACATAGTGTCACTAGTATGCCTCTACTTGACTAGCTCGTTTATCAAAGATGGTTATGTTTCCTAACCATGGACAAAAGAGTTGTCATTTGATTAACGGGATCACATCATTAGGAGAATGATGTGATTGACTTGACCCATTCCGTTAGCCTTAGCACTTGATCATTTAGTATGTTGCTACTGCTTTCTTCATGACTTATACATGTTCCTATAACTATGAGATTATGCAACTCCCGTTTACCGGAGGAACACTTTGGGTGCTACCAAACGTCACAACGTAACTGGGTGATTATAAAGGAGTACTACAGGTGTCTCCAAAGGTACATGTTGGGTTCGCGTATTTCGAGATTAGGTTTTGTCACTCCGATTGTCGGAGAGGTATCTCTGGGCCCTCTCGGTAATGCACATCACTATAAGCCTTGCAAGCAGTGTGGCCAATGAGTTGGTTACGAAATGATGCATTACGTAACGAGTAAAGAGACTTGCCGGTAACGAGATTGAACTAGGTATTGACATACCGACGATCGAATCTCGGACAAGTAACATACCGATGACAAAAGGGAACAACGTATGTTGTTATGCGGTTTGACCGATAAAGATCTTCGTAGAATATGTGGGAGCCAATATGAGAATCCAGGTTCCGCTATTGGTTATTGATCGGAGACGTGTCTCGGTCATGTCTACATTGTTCTCGAACCCGTAGGGTCCGCACGCTTAAGGTTTCGATGACAGTTATATTATGAGTTTATGAGTTTTGATGTACCGAAGGAGTTCGGAGTCCTGGATGAGATCGGGGACATGACGAGGAGTCTCGGAATGGTCGAGACGTAAAGATCGATATATTAGACGACTATATTCGGAGTTCGGAAAGGTTCCGAGTGATTCGGGTATTTTTCGGAGTACCGGAGAGTTACGGGAATTCGTCGGGGAGTATATGAGCCTTATTAGGCCATACGGGAATAGAGGAGAGAGGCCAAAAGGAAGGAGGCTTGCGGCCCCCTCTGGTCCGAATTGGACAAGGGGGGCAGCCCCTTTTCCTTCTCCCTCTCCTCCTCTTTCCTTCTCCAACAAGGAAAGGAGGAGTCCAACTCCCGGTGGGAGTAGGACTCCCCCCTTGGCGCGCCTCCTCCATAGGCCGGCCGCCCCCCCCCCCCTTGCTCCTATATATATGGGGGCAGGGGGGCACCCCAAAGACACAACAATAATTGATCCTTGAGATCTATTAGCCGTGTGCGGTGCCCCCTCCACCATAGTCCTCCTCGATAATATTGTAGCGGTGCTTAGGCGAAGCCCTGCGACGGTAGAACATCAAGATCGTCACCACGCCGTCGTGCTGACGGAACTCTCCCTCGACACTCGGCTGGATCGGAGTTCGAGGGACGTCATCGAGCTGAATGTGTGCTAGAACTCGGAGGTGCCGTAGTTTCGGTGTTTGATCGGTTGGGCCGTGAAGACGTACGACTATATCAACCGTGTTGTGCTAACGCTTCTGCTTACGGTCTACGAGGGTACGTGGACAACACTCTCCCCTCTCGTTGCTATGCATCACCATGATCTTGCGTGTGCGTAGGAAATTTTAAAATTACTACGTTCCCCAACAGTGGCATCCGAGCCTGGTTTTATGCGTTGATGTTATTTGCACGAGTAGAACACAAGTGAGTTGTGGGCGATACAAGTCATACTGCTTACCAGCATGTCATACTTTGGTTCGGCGGTATTGTTGGATGAAGCGGTCCGAACCGACATTACGCGTACGCTTACGCGAGACTGGTTTTACCGACGTGCTTTGCACACAGGTGACTAGCGGGTGTCTGTTTCTCCAACTTTAGTTGAACCAGTGTGGTTACGCCCGGTCCTTGCGAAGGTTAAAACATCATTAACTTGACGAACTATCGTTGTGGTTTTGATGCGTAGGTAAGAACGGTTCTTGCTAAAGCCCGTAGCAGCCACGTAAAATTAGCAACAACAAAGTAGAGGACGTCTAACTTGCTTTTGCAGGGCATGTTGTGATGTGATATGGTCAAGACGTGATGCTATATTTTATTGTATGAGATGATCATGTTTTGTAACCAAAGTTATCGGCAACTGGTAGGAGCCATATGGTTGTCGCTTTATTGTATGAAATGCAAGCGCCCTGTAATTGCTTTACTTTATCACTAAGCGGTAGCGACTATGTTGGGGAACGTAGTAATTTCAAAAAAATTCCTACGTACACGCAAGATCATGGTGATGGCATAACAACGAGAGGGGAGAGTGTTGTCCACTTACCCTCGTAGACCGTAAGCGGAAGCCTTATGACAACGCGGTTGATGTAGTCGTACGTCTTCACGATCCGACCGATCCAAGCACCGAACGTACGGCACCTCTGAGTTCAGCACACGTTCAACTCGATGACGATCCCCGGGCTCCGATCCAGCAAAGCTTCGGGGATGAGTTCCGTCAGCACGACGGCGTGGTGACGATGATGATGCTCTATCGGCGCAGGGCTTCGCCTAAACTCCGCGACGATATGACCGAGGTGGAATATGGTGGAGGGGGGCACCGCACACGGCTAAGGAACGATCCGTAGATCAACTTGTGTGTCTATGGGGTGCCCCCTGCCCCCGTATATACAGGAGGGAGGGGGAGGCCGGCCGGCCCTTGTTGGGCGCGCCAGGAGGAGGAGTCCTCCTCCTAGTAGGAGTAGGACTCCTCCTTTCCTACTCCTACTAGGAGGGGAAGGAAGGGGGAGAGGAGGGGAAGGAAAGAGGGGGGTGCCGCCCCCCCTCCTAGTCCAATTCGGACCAGAGGGAGAGGGGGCACGCGGCCCTTCCTGGCCGCCCCTCTCTCTTCCCACCAAGGCCCATGTGGCCCATTAACTCTTCGGGGGGGTTCCGGTAACCCTCCGGCACTCCGGTTTTCTCCGAAATCACCCGGAACACTTCCGGTGTCCGAATATAGTCGTCCAATATATCAATCTTTATGTCTCGACCATTTCGAGACTCCTCGTCATGTCCGTGATCACATCCGGGACTCCGAACAAACTTCAGTACATCAAAACTTATAAACTCATAATAAAACTGTCATCGTAACGTTAAGCGTGCGGACCCTACGGGTTCGAGAACTATGTAGACATGACCTAGAACCATTCTCGGTCAATAACCAATAGCGGGACCTAGATGCCCATACTGGTTCCTACATATTCTACGAAGATCTTTATCAGTCAAACTGCATAACAACATACGTTGTTCCCTTTGTCATCGGTATGTTACTTGCCCGAGATTTGATCGTCGGTATCCAATACCCAGTTCAATCTCGTTACCGGTAAGTCTCTTTACTCGTTCTGTAATGCATCATCCCGTAACCAACTCATTTGGTCACATTGCTTGCAAGGCTTATAATGATGTGCATTACCGAGAGGGCCCAGAGATACCTCTCTGACAATCGGAGTGACAAAACCTAATCTCGAAATACGCCAACTCAACATGTACCTTTGGAGACACCTGTAGTACTCCTTTATAATCACCCAGTTACGTTGTGACGTTTGGTAGTACCCAAAGTGTTCCTCGGGTAAATTGGAGTTGCATATTTCTCATAGTTACAGGAACATGTATAAGTCATGAAGAAAGCAATAGCAGCATACTAAACGATCAAGTGCTAGGCTAACGAAATAGGTCATGTCAATCACATCATTCTTCTAATGATGTGATCCCATTAATCAAATGACAACACATGTCTATGGTTAGGAAACATAACCATCTTTGATTAATGAGCTAGTCAAGTAGAGGCATACTAGTGACTATATGTTTGTCTATGTATTCACACATGTATCATGTTTCCGGTTAATACAATTCTAGCATGAATAATAAACATTTATCATGATATGAGGAAATAAATAATAACTTTATTATTGCCTCTAGGGCATATTTCCTTCAGTCTCCCACTTGCACTAGAGTCAATAATCTAGATTACATAGTATTGATTCTAACACCCATGGAGTCTTGGTGTTGATCATGTTTTGCTCGTGAGAGAGGCTTAGTCAACGGGTCTGCAACATTCAGATCCGTATGTATTTTGCAAATCTCTATGTCTCCCACTTGGACTTGGTCCCGAATGGAATTGAAGTGTCTCTTGATGTGCTTGGTCCTCTTGTGAAATCTGGATTCCTTTGCCAAAGCAATTGCACCAGTATTATCACAGAAGATCTTCATTGGTCCCGATGCACTAGGTATGACACCTAGATCGGTAATGAACTCCTTCATCCAGACTCCTTCATTTGCTGCTTCAGAAGCAGCTATGTACTCCGCTTCACATGTAGATCCCGCCACGACGCTTTGTTTAGAACTGCACCAACTTACAGCTCCACCGTTTAATAAAAACACGTATCCGGTTTGCGATTTAGAATCGTCCGGATCAGTGTCAAAGCTTGCATCAACGTAACCATTTACGACTAGCTCTTTGTCACCTCCATATAAGAGAAACATATCTTTAGTCCTTTTCAGGTATTTCAGGATGTTCTTGACCGCTGTCCAGTGATCCACTCCTGGATTACTTTGGTACCTTCCTGCCAAGCTTATTGCTAAGCATACGTCAGGTCTGGTACATAGCATTGCATACATGATAGAGCCTATGGCTGAAGCATAGGGAACATCTTTCATTTTCTCTCTATCTTCTGCTGTGGTCGGGCATTGAGTTTGACTCAACTTCACACCTTGTAGCACATGCAAGAAACCCTTTTTTTTGCCTGATCCATTTTGAACTTTTTCAAAATTTTGTCAAGGTATGTGCTTTGTGAAAGTCCTATTAAGCGTCTTGATCTATCTCTATAGATCTTGATGCCCAATATGTAAGCAGCTTCACCGAGGTCTTTCATTGAAAAACTTTTATTCAAGTATCCCTTTATGCTATCCAGAAATTCTATATCATTTCCAATTAATAATATGTCATCTACATATAAAATTAGAAATGCTACAGAGCTCCCACTCACTTTCTTGTAAATACAGGCTTCTCCAAAAGTCTGTATAAAACCATATGCTTTGATCACACTATCAAAACATTTATTCCAACTCCGAGATGCTTGCACCAGTCCATAAATGGATCGCTGGAGCTTGCACACTTTGTTAGCACCTTTTGGATCAACAAAACCTTCTGGTTGCATCATATACAACTCTTCTTCCAGAAATCCATTCAAGAATGCAGTTTTGACATCCATTTGCCAAATTTCATAATCATGAAATGCAGCAATAGCTAACATGATTCGGACAGACTTAAGCATCGCTACGGGTGAGAAAGTCTCATCGTAGTCAACCCCTTGAACTTGTCGAAAACCTTTCGTAACAAGTCGAGCTTTATAGACAGTTACATTACCATCAGCGTCAGTGTTCTTCTTAAAGAGCCATTTATTCTCAATGGCTTGCCGATCATCGGGCAAGTCAACCAAAGTCCATACTTTGTTTTCATACATGGATCCCATCTCAGATTTCATGGCCTCTAGCCATTTTGCGGAATCTAGGCTCATCATCGCTTCCTCATAGTTCATAGGTTCATCATGGTCAAGTAACATGACTTCCATAATAGGATTACCGTACCACTCTGGTGCGGATCTTACTCTGGTAGACCTACGAGGTTCAGTAGAAACTTGATCTGAAGTTTCATGATCAATATCATTAGCTTCCTCACTAGTTGGTGTAGTTGTCACAGGAACCGATTCTTGTGATGAACTACTTTCCAACAAGGGAGTAGATACAGTTATCTCATCAAGTTCTACTTTCCTCCCATTCACTTCTTTCGAGAGAAACTCCTTCTCTAGAAAGGATCTGATTTTAGCAACGAAAATCTTGCCCTCAGATCTGTGATAGAAGGTGTACCCAATAGTCTCTTTTGGTTATCCTATGAAGACACATTTCTCCGATTTGGGTTCGAGCTTATCTGGTTGAAGTTTCTTCACATAAGCATCGCAGCCCCAAACTTTAAGAAACGACAACTTTGGTTTCTTGCCAAACCACAGTTCATAAGGCGTCGTCTCAACGGATTTTGATGGTGCCCTATTTAACGTGAATGCGGCCGTCTCTAAAGCATAACCCCAAAACGATAGCGGTAAATCAGTAAGAGACATCATGGATCGCACCATATCTAGTAAAGTACGATTATGACGTTCGGACACACCATTTCGTTGTGGTGTTCCGGGTAGCGTGAGTTGCGAAACTATTCCGCATTGTTTCAAGTGTAGACCAAACTCCTAACTCAAATATTCTCCTCCATGATTAGATCGTAGAAACTTTATTTTCTTGTTACGATGATTTTCCACTTCACTCTGAAATTCTTTGAACCTTTATAATGTTTCACATTTATGTTTCATTAAGTAGATATACGCATATCTGCTCAAATCATCTGTGAAGGTGAGAAAATAACGATACCCGCCGCGAGCCTCAACATTCATTGGACCACAAACATCAGTATGTATGATCTCCAACAAATCAGTTGCTCGCTCCATAGTTCCGGAGAACGGCGTTTTAGTCATCTTGCCCATGAGGCACGGTTCACAAGTACCAAGTGATTCATAATCAAGTGATTCCAAAAGCCCATCAGTATGGAGTTTCTTCATGCGCTTTACACCGATATGACCTAAACGGCAGTGCCACAAATAAGTTGCACTATCGTTATCAACTCTGCATCTTTTGGTTTCAACACTATGAATATGTGTATCACTACTATCGAGATCCAATAAAAATAGACCACTCTTCAAGGGTGCATGACCATAAAAGATATTACTCATATAAATAGAACAACCATTATTCTCTGATTTAAATGAATAACCGTCTCGCATCAAACAAGATCCAGATATAATGTTCATGCTCAACGCTGGCACCAAATAACAATTATTTAGGTCTAAAACTAATCCCGATGGTAGATGTAGAGGTAGCGTGCCGACCGCGATCACATCGACTTTGGAACCATTTCCCACGCGCATCGTCACCTCGTCCTTAGCCAATCTTTGCTTAATTTGTAGTCCCTGTTTCGAGTTGTAAATATTAGCAACAGAACCAGTATCAAATACCCAGGTGCTACTACGAGCATTAGTAAGGTACACATCAATAACATGTATATCACATATACCTTTGTTCACTTTGCCATCCTTCTTATCCGCCAAACACTTGGGGCAGTTCCACTTCCAGTGTCCAGTCTGCTTGCAGTAGAAGCACTCAGTTTCAGGCTTAGGTCCAGACTTGGGTTTCTTCTCTTGAGTAGCAACTTGCTTGCTGTTCTTTTTAAAGTTCCCCTTCTTCTTCCCTTTGCCCTTTTTCTTGAAACTGGTGGTCTTGTTAACCATCAACACTTGATGCTCCTTTTTGATTTCTACCTCCGCAGCCTTTAGCATTGCGAAGAGCTCGGGAATAGTCTTGTTCATCCCTTGCATATTATAGTTCATCATGAAGCTCTTGTAGCTTGGTGGCAGTGATTGGAGAATTCTGTCAATGACACTATCATCAGGAAGATTAACTCCCAGTTGAATCAAGTGATTATTATACCCAGACATTTTGAGTATGTGTTCACTGACAGAACTATTCTCCTCCATCTTGCAGCTATAGAACTTATTGGAGACTTCATATCTCTCAATCCGGGCATTTGCTTGAAATATTAACTTCAACTCCTGAAACATCTCATATGCTCCATGACGTTCAAAACATCGTTGAAGACCCGGTTCTAAGCCGTAAAGCATGGCACACTGAACTATCGAGTAGTCATCAGCTTTGCTCTGCCAGATGTTCTTAACATCGTCAGTTGCATCAGCAGCAGGCCTGGCACCCAGCGGTGCTTCCAGGACGTAACTTTTCTGTGCAGCAATGAGGATAATCCTCAGGTTACGGACCCAGTCCGTGTAATTGCTACCATCATCTTTCAACTTTGCTTTCTCAAGGAACGCATTAAAATTTAATGGAACAACAGCACAAGCCATCTATCTACAAACAAACATAGACAAGCAAAATACTATCAGGTACTAAGTTCATGATAAATTTAAGTTCAATTAATCATATTACTTAAGAACTCCCACTTAGACAGACATCTCTCTAGTCATCTAAGTGGTCACGTGATCCAAATCAACTAAACCATGTCCGATCATCACGTGAGATGGAGTAGTTTCAATGGTGAACATCACTATGTTGATCATATCTACTATATGATTCACGTTCGACCTTTCGGTCTCCGTGTTCCGAGGCCATATCTGTATATGCTAGGCTCGTTAAGTATGACCTGAGTATTCTGCGTGTGCAACTGTTTTGCACCCGTTGTATTTGAACGTAGAGCCTATCACACCCGATCATCACGTGGTGTCTCAGCACGAAGAACTTTCGCAACGGTGCATACTCAGGGAGAACACTTCTTGATTATTAAGTGAGAGATCATCTTAAAATGCTACCGTCAATCAAAGCAAGATAAGATGCATAAAGGATAAACATCACATGCAATCAATATAAGTGATATGATATGGCCATCATCATCTTGTGCTTGTGATCTCCATCTTCGAAGCACCGTCGTGATCACCATCGTCACCGGCGCGACACCTTGATCTCCATCGTAGCATCATTGTCGTTACGCCATCTATTGCTTCTACGACTATCGCTACCGCTTAGTGATAAAGTAAAGCAATTACAGGGCGTTTGCATTTCATACAATAAAGCGACAACCATATGGCTCCTGCCAGTTGCCGATAACTTCGGTTACAAAACATGATCATCTCATACAATAAAATATAGCATCACGTCTTGACCATATCATATCACAACATGCCCTGCAAAAACAAGTTAGACGTCCTCTACTTTGTTGTTGCAAATTTTACATGGCTGCTACGAGCTTAGCAAGAACCGTTCTTACCTACGCATCAAAACAACAACAATAGTTTGTCAAGTTGGTGCTGTTTTAACCTTCGCAAGGACCGGGCGTAGCCAAACTCGGTTCAACTAAAGTGAGAGAGACAGACACCCGCCGGTCACCTTTAAGCAACGAGTGCTCGTAGCGGTGAAACCAGTCTCGCGTAAGCGTACGCGTAATGTTGGTCCGGGCCGCTTCATCTCACAATGCCGCCGAACCAAAGTATGACATGCTGGTAAGCAGTATGACTTATATCGCCCACAACCCACTTGTGTTCTACTCGTGCATATAACATCAACGCATAAAACCTGGCTCTGATACCACTGTTGGGGAACGTAGTAATTTCAAAAAAATTCCTACGTACACGCAAGATCATGGTGATGGCATAGCAACGAGAGGGGAGAGTGTTGTCCACGTACCCTTGTAGACCGTAAGCGGAAGCGTTATGACAACACGGTTTATGTAGTCATACGTCTTCACGATCCGACCGATCCAAGCACCGAACGTACGGCACCTCCGAGTTCAGCACACGTTCAGCTCGATGATGATCCCCGGGCTCCGATCCAGCAAAGCTTCGGGGATGAGTTCCGTCAGCACGAAGGCATGTTGACGATGATGATGCTCTACCGGCGCAGGGCTTCGCTTAAACTCCGCGACGATATGACCGAGGTGGAATATGGTGGAGGGGGGCACCGCACACGGCTAAGGAACGATCCGTAG
The DNA here is from genome assembly GCF_002162155.2 of Triticum dicoccoides. Classification (NCBI taxonomy): domain Eukaryota; kingdom Viridiplantae; phylum Streptophyta; class Magnoliopsida; order Poales; family Poaceae; genus Triticum; species Triticum dicoccoides. The sequence continues at coordinate 27,239,396 of NC_041387.1, forward strand.
ATCAACTTGTGTGTCTATGGGGTGCCCCCTGCCCCCGTATATAAAGGAGGGAGGGGGGAGGCCAGCCGGCCCTTGTTGGGTGCGCCTGGAGGAGGAGTCCTCCTCCTAGTAGGAGTAGGACTCCTCCTTTCCTACTCCTACTAGGAGGGGAAGGAAGGGGGAGAGGAGGGGAAGGAAAGAGGGGGGCGCCGCCCCCCCCCCCTCCTAGTCCAATTCGGACTAGAGGGAGAGGGGGCGCGCGGCCCTTCCTGGCCGCCCCTCTCTCTTCCCACCAAGGCCCATGTGGCCCATTAACTCTCTGGGGGGTTCCGGTAACCCTCCGGCACTCCGGTTTTCTCCGAAATCACCCGGAACACTTCCGGTGTCCGAATATAGTCGTCCAATATATCAATATTTATGTCTCGACCATTTCGAGACTCCTCGTCATGTCCGTGATCACATCCGGGACTCCGAACAAACTTCGGTACATCAAAACTTATAAACTCATAATAAAATTGTCATCATAACGTTAAGCGTGCGGACCCTACAGGTTCGATAACTATGTAGACATGACCTAGAACCATTCTCGGTCAATAACCAATAGCGGGACCTGGATTCCCATACTGGTTCCTACATATTCTACGAAGATCTTTATCGGTCAAACCGCATAACAACATACGTTGTTCCCTTTGTCATCGGTATGTTACTTGCCCGAGATTTGATCGTCGGTATCCAATACCCAGTTCAATCTCGTTACCGGTAAGTCTCTTTACTCGTTCCGTAATGCATCATCCCGTAACCAACTCATTTGGTCACATTGCTTACAAGGCTTATAATGATGTGCATTACCGAGAGGGCCCAGAGATACCTCTCCGACAATCGGAGTGACAAAACCTAATCTCGAAATACGCCAACTCAACATGTACCTTTGGAGACACCTGTAGTACTCCTTTATAATCACCCAGTTACGTTGTGATGTTTGGTAGTACCCAAAGTGTTCCTCCGGTAAACGGGAGTTGCATATTTCTCATAGTTACAGGAACATGTATAAGTCATGAAGAAAGCAATAGCAGCATACTAAACGATCAAGTGCTAGGCTAACGAAATGGGTCATGTCAATCACATCATTTTTCTAATGATGTGATCCCATTAATCAAATAACAACACATGTCTATGGTTAGGAAACATAACCATCTTTGATTAATGAGCTAGTCAAGTAGAGGCATACTAGTGACTATATGTTTGTCTATGTATTCACACATGTATCATGTTTCTGGTTAATACAAGTCTAGCATGAATAATAAACATTTATCATGATATGAGGAAATAAATAATAAATTTATTATTGCCTCTAGGGCATATTTCCTTCAATAGTCGTAGAAGCAATAGATGGCGTAACGACAACGATGCTACGAGGGAGATCAAGGTGTCGCGCCGGTGACGATGGTGATCACAACGGTGCTTCGAAGATGGAGATCACAAGCACAAGATGATGATGGCCATATCATATCACTTATGTTGATTGCATGTGATGTTTATCCTTTATGCATCTTATCTTGCTTTGATTGACGGTAGCATTTTAAGATGATCTCTCACTAAAATTTTCAAGAAGTGTTCTCCCTGAGTATGCACCGTTGTGAAAGTTCTTCATGCTGAGACACCACGTGATGATCGGGTGTGATAGGCTCTACGTTCAAATACAACGGGAGCAAAATAGTTGCACATGCGAAATACTCAGGTTAAAACTTGACGAGCCTAGCATATACAGATATGGCCTCGGAACACGGAGACCGAAAGGTCAAACGTGAATCATATAGTAGATATGATCAACATAGTGATGTTCACCATTGAAAACTACTCCATCTCACGTGATGATCGGACATGGTTTAGTTGATTTGGATCACGTGATCACTTAGATGACTAGAGAGATGTCTGTCTAAGTGGGAGTTCTTAAGTAATATGATTAATTGAACTTAAATTTATCATGAACTTAGTCCTAGTAGTATTTTGCAAATTATGTTGTAGATCAATAGCTTGCATTATTGCTTTCATATGTTTGTTTTGATATGTTCCTATAGAAAATTGTGTTGAAAGATGTTGGTAGCAATGATGCGGATTGGATCCGTGATCTGAGGTTTATCCTCATTGCTGCACAGAAGAATTATGTCCTTAATGCACCACTAGGTGACAGACCTATTGCAGGAGCAGATGCAGACATTATGAACGTTTGGCTAGCTCAATATGATGACTACTTGATAGTTTAGTGCACCATGCTTAACGGCTTAGAATCGGGACTTCAAATACGTTTTGAACGTCATGGACCATATGAGATGTTCCAGGAGTTGAAGTTAATATTTCAAGCAAATACCCGAGTTGAGAGATATGAAGTCTCCAACAAGTTCTATGGCTAAAAGATGGAGGAGAATCGCTCAACTAGTGAGCATGTGCTCAGATTGTCTGGGTACTACAATCGCTTGAATCAAGTGGGAGTTAATCTTCCAGATAAGATAGTGATTGACAGAGTTCTCTAGTCACCATCACCAAGTTAGTAGAACTTTGTGATGAACTACAGTATGCAAGGGATGACGAAAACGATTCCCGAGCTCTTCGTGATGTTGAAATCGACGAAGGTAGAAATCAAGAAAGAGCATCAAGTGTTGATGGTTGACAAGATCACTAGTTTCAAGAAAAGGGCAAAGGGAAAGAAAGGGAAACTTCAAGTAGAATGACAAGCAAGTTGTCACTCCCGCGAAGAAGCCCAAAGCTGGACCAAAGCCTGAAACTGAATGATTATACCGCAAAGGAAATGGTCACTGGAAGTGGAAATGCCCTGAATATTTGGTGGATAAGAAGGATGGCAAAGTGAACAAGGGTATATTGGATATACATGTTATTGATGTGTACTTTACTAGTGTTTATAGTAGCCCCTGAGTATTTGATAATTGTTCGGTTGCTAAAAATTAGTAACTCGAAACAGGAGTTACAGAATAAACACAGACTAGTTGAGGGTGAAGTGACGATGAGTGTTGGAAGTAGTTCCAAGATTGATATGATCATCATCGCACACTCTCTATACTTTCGGGATTAGTGTTAAACCTAAATAAATGTTATTTGGCGTTTGCGTTGAGCATAAATATGTTTTGATCATGTTTATTGCAATACGGTTATTCATTTAAAATCAGAGAATAATAGTTGTTTTGTTTAAATGAATAAAACCTTCGATGGTCATACACCCAATGAAAATAGTTTATTGGATCTCGATCATAGTGATACACATATTCATAATATTGATGCCAAAAAGATGCAAAGTTTATAATGATAGTGCCACTTATTTGTGGCACTGCCGTTTGGGTCATATCGGTGTAAAGCGCATGAAGAAACTCCATAAAGATGCATTTTTGGAATCACTTGGTTATGAATCATTTGATGCTTGCGAACCGTGCCTTTTGGGCAAGATGACTAAAACTCCGTTCTCCGGAACAATGGAACGAGCTAGTGACTTATTGGAAATAATACATACTGATGTATGCGGTCCAATGAGTATTGATGCTCGTGGCAAGTTTCATTATTTTCTGACCTTCACAAGATGATTTGAGCAGATATGAGTATATCTACTTAATGAAACACAAGTCTGAAACATTTGAAAAGTTCAAAGGATTTCAAAGTGAAGTGGAGAATCATCGTAACAAGAAAATAAAGTTTCTACGATCTGATCGTGGAGTAGAATATTTGATTTACGAGTTTGGTCTTCAATTAAAACAACGTGGAATAGTTTCACAAACTCATGCCACCTGGAACACCACAGCTTAATGGTGTGTCCGAACGTCATAATAGTACTTTATTGGATATAGTGCAATCTATGATGTCTCTTACCGATTTACCACTATCGTTTTGGGGTCATGCATTAGAGACAGTTGCATTCACTTTAAATAGGGCACCATCAAAATCCGTTGAGACGACGCCTTATGAACTATGGTTCGGCAAGAAACCAAAATTGTCGTTTCTTAAAGTTTGGGACTGCGATGCTTATGTGAAAAGTTTCAACCTGATAAGCTCGAACCTAAATCGGAGAAGTGCGTCTTCATAGAATACCCAAAGGAAACTGTTGGGTACACCTTCTATCACAGATCTAAAGGCAAGTTATTCGTTGCTAAGATGGATCCATTCTATAGAAGGAGTTTCTCTCGAAAGAAGTGAGTGGGAGGAAAGTAGAACTTGACGAGGTAACTGTACCTTCTCCCAAATTGGAAAGTTGTTCATCATAGAAATCAGTTCCAGTGATTGCTACACCGATTAGCGAGGAAGCTAATGATGATGATCATGAAACTTCAAATCAAGTTACTACAAAACCTCGCAGGTCTTCCAGAGAAAGATCTGCACCAGTGTGGTACGGTAATCCTGTTCTGGAAGTCATGTTACTAGACCATGATGAACCTACGAACTATGAGGAAGCGATGATGAGCCCAGATTCCGCAAAATGGCTAGAGGCCATAAAATCTGAGAAATGATCCATATATGAGAACAAAGTATGGACTTTGATTGACGTGCTCGATGATCAGCAAGCCATATTAAATAAATGGATCTTCAAGAGGAAGACGGACACTGATAGTAGTGTTACTATCTACAAAGCTCGACTTGTCACAAAAAGGTTTTTGACAAGTTCAAGGTGTTGACTACAATGAGATTTTCTCAACTGTAGCGATGCTTAAGTCTGTCCGAATCATGTTAGCAATTGTCACATGTTATGAAATCTGGCAAATGGATGTCAAAAACTACATTCTTTAATGGATTTATTAAAGAAGAGTTGTATATGATGCAATCAGAAGGTTTTGTTAATCCTAAAGGTACTAACAAAATGTGCAAGCTCCAACGATCCATCAATGGACTGGTGCAAGCATCTCGGAGTTGGAATATACGCTTTGATGAGTTGATCAAAGCATATGGTTTTATACAGACTTTTGGAAAGGCATGTATTTACAAGAAAGTGAGTGGGAGCTCTGTAGCATTTCTGATATTATATGTGCAAGACATATTGTTGATTGGAAATGATATAGAATTTCTGGATAGCATAAAAGCATACTTGAATAAAATGTTTTTCAATGAAAGACCTCGGTGAAGCTGCTTACATATTGAGCATCAAGATCTATTGAGATAGATCAAGACGCTTGATAAGTTTTTCAATAAGTACATACCTTGTCAAGATTTTGAAATAGTTCAAAATGGAACAGTCAAAGAAAGAGTTCTTGCCTGTGCTGCAAAGGTGTGAAATTGAGTAAGACTCAAGACCCGACCACGGCAGAAAATAGAAAGAGAATGAAAGTCATTCCCTATGCATCAGTCATAGGTTCTATAAAAGTATGCCATGCTATGGACCAGACCTATTGTATACTCTGCCCTGGTTTGGCAAGGGAGTACAATAGTGATCTAGGAGTAGATCACTGGACATTGGTCAAAATTATCCTTAGTAGAATAAGGATATGTTTCTCGATTATGGAGGTGATAAAAGAGTTCGTCGTAAAAAGTTACATCGGTGCAAGCTTTTTAACCGATCCAGATGACTCTAAGTCTCAATCTGGATACATATTGAAAGTGGGAGCAATTAGCTAAAGTAGCTCCATGCAGAGCATTGTAGACATAGAATATTTGCAAAATACATACGGCTCTGAATGTAACAGACCCGTTGACTAAGCTTCTCTCACGAGCAAAACATGATCACACCTTAGTACTCTCTGGGTGTTAATCACATAGCCATGTGAACTAGATTATTGACTCTAGTAAACCCTTTTGGGTGTTGATCACATGACGATGTGAACTATGGGTGTTAATCACATACAGATGTGAATATTGGTGTTGAATCACATGATGATGTGAACTAGATTATTGACTCTAGTGCAAGTGGGAGACTGAAGGAAATATGCCCTAGAGGCAATAATAAGGTTATTATTTATTTCCTTATATCATGATAAATGTTTATTATTCATGCTCGAATTGTATAAACCGGAAACATAATACATGTGTGAATACATAGACAAACATAGTGTCACTAGTATGCCTCTACTTGACTAGCTCGTTTATCAAAGATGGTTATGTTTCCTAACCATGAACAAAAGAGTTGTCATTTGATTAACGGGATCACATCATTAGGAGAATGATGTGATTGACTTGACCCATTCCGTTAGCCTTAGCACTTGATCGTTTAGTATGTTGCTACTGCTTTCTTCATGACTTATACATGTTCCTATAACTATTAGATTATGCAACTCCCGTTTACCGGAGGAACACTTTGGGTGCTACCAAACGTCACAATGTAACTGGGTGATTATAAAGGAGTACTACAGGTGTCTCCAAAGGTACATGTTGGGTTCGCGTATTTCGAGATTAGGTTTTGTCACTCCGATTGTCGGAGAGGTATCTCTGGGCCCTCTCGGTAATGCACATCACTACAAGCCTTGCAAGCAGTATGGCCAATGAGTTGGTTACGGAATGATGCATTACGTAACGAGTAAAGAGACTTGACGGTAACGAGATTGAACTAGGTATTGAGATACCGACGATCGAATCTCGGACAAGTAACATACCGATGACAAAAGGGAACAACGTATGTTGTTATGCGGTTTGACCGATAAAGATCTTCGTAGAATATGTGGGAGCCAATATGAGCATCCAGGTTCCGCTATTGGTTATTGACCGGAGACGTGTCTCGGTCATGTCTACATTGTTCTTGAACCCGTAGGGTCCGCACGCTTAAGGTTTCGATGACAGTTATATTATGAGTTTATGAGTTTTGATGTACCGAAGGACTTCGGAGTCCCGGATGAGATCGGGGACATGACGAGGAGTCTCGAAATGGTCGAGATGTAAAGACCGATATATTGGACGACTATATTCGGAGTTCGGAAAGGTTCCGAGTGATTCGGGTATTTTTCGGAGTACCGGAGAATTACCGGAAATTCGCCGGGGAGTATATGGGCCTTATTGGGCCATACGGGAATAGAGGGGAGAGGCCAAAAGGAAGGAGGCTTGCGCCCCCCCTCTGGTCCGAATTGGACAAGGGGGGCAGCCCCTTTTCCTTCTCCCTCTCCTCCTCTTTCCTTCTCCAACAAGGAAAGGAGGAGTCCTACTCCCGGTGGGAGTAGGACTCCCCCCTTGGTGCGCCTCCTCCATAGGCCGGCCGCCTCCCCCCTTGCTCCTATATATATGGGGGCAGGGGGGCACCCCAAAGACACAACAACAATTGATCCTTGAGATCTATTAGCCGTGTGTGGTGCCCCCCTCCACCATAGTCCTCCTCGATAATATTGTAGCGGTGCTTAGGCGAAGCCCTGCGACGGTAGAACATCAAGATCGTCACCACGCCGTCGTGCTAACGGAACTCTCCCTCGACACTCGGCTGGATTGGAGTTCGAGGGACGTCATCGAGCCGAACGTGTGCTAGAACTCGGAGGTGTCGTAGTTTCGGTGCTTGATCGGTTGGGCCATGAAGACGTACGACTACATCAACCGCGTTGTGCTAACGCTTCCGCTTACGGTCTACGAGGGTACATGGACAACACTCTCCCCTCTCGTTTCTATGCATCACCATGATCTTGCGTGTGCATAGGAATTTTGAAATTACTACGTTCCCCAACAACAAGTTGGTATCAGAGCCGACCCTCGCGGTTACACGGATGTTTGCGTATAGGTGCGTGGTCATGTTGTTCATGACGTTTGTGACCTGTCGTGGCACACGGCATGGCACATGTACCGGACTGGATGCACAGACGTATGTACCAAAAGGGAACGTTCCTGTGGCCCGACGAGGACGCCTGTTCCTTTGAGTGGGGGTGTATGTGATAGCCTGGCTTATTAGGGATGATAGACTACTCATATCAATAAGGAATTCCTTCTTTTTCAGGAGCCCATTCGGAAAGAACTCCAAAGTTAAGCGTGCTTAGCTTGGAGTAGTTTCAGGATGGGTGACCAACCGGGAAGTAGCTCCCGGGTGCGCACGAGTGAGGACAAAGTGTGCAGAAAAGACTAGTATTGATCTGTGGGCCAGTCTAGATGCTGCCAGGAGTTACGACCACCGGCGGGTGTGTTCGGGGTGTTACACGGATTGTCCACATTCACTCAGACGCATGGAAATCGAGGCGATGGCAGGAAAGGAACCATAAAGACTAGACGCAAAAACAGATGCCGGACTATCATCAATCCAGAATATGATGGAGAACCCGCTTTGCAAAGCCGAAGACTTGCGTCCGCACACTACATCATCATTGAAGGCAAGTTCGGGGGCTAGTGAGGGAGTCCTGGATTCGGGGGTCCTCAGGTGTCCAGCCCAGGAGTATGGGCCGGGTTGGATGGGCCGTACAAGATCAAGCTGAAGATTATCCTTCGTGTCCGGATGGGACTTCTCAATACGTAGGCGGCAAGATTAGAGTCCGGAAGCTTCCTTCCCTGATGAACCAACCTTGTACAAACCCTAGGCTCCTCTGGTGGTATATAAACTGGAGGGGTTAGTCCGTAGAGGCTATCTTCTTCACCATCATTGGAATTCTCATAGGCTAGACATCTAGAGTTAGCCATTACGATCTCGTGGTAGATCAACTCCTGTAATCTTCATACTCGTCGAATATAATCAAGTAGGAGTAGGGTTTTACCTCGCTTAAGAGGGCCCGAACCTGGATAAACACTGTGTCCCCTGGTATCCTGTTACCATTGATCCTTAGACGCATAGCTTGGGCCCCCCTACCCGAGTTCTGCCGGTTTTGACACCGACATCCATAGCCACATTGAACTCCTCATGAGAGACCGAGGATCCCGCATCGGCCGCGGACAAAGCGGGATTCGCACCCGGGTGACCCTCGACTTCGTCCGTGGTGTCAACCATACTCTTCGGACGGCAAAGTCCTTAATAAAGAGACGAGGCTCTGATACCAATTGAAAGGATCGATATGGTTGACTAGGGGGGTGAATAGGCAACTAACAATTTTTAGCTTTTCTTGACCAAATTAAACTTAGCATCAAAGTAGGTTGTCTAGATGTGCAAGTAGGTGAACAACCTATATGATGCAACAACAACAAGCACACAAGCAAGCAAAGGATACAACACAATATAAGCTTGCACAAGTAAAGGCGAGAGATAACCAAGAGTGGACTCGGTGGAGACGAGGATGTGTTACCGAAGTTCCTTCCCTTTGAGAGGAAGTACGTCTCCGTTGGAGCGGTGAGTAGGCACAATGCTCCCCAAGAATCCACTAGGGCCACCGTATTCTCCTCACACCCTCACACAATGCGATATGTCGTGATTCCACTATTGGTGCCCTTGAAGGCGGCGACTTAATCTTTACAAACAAGGTTGGGGCTGTTTCCACAACTTAATTTGAGGCTCCAAACGACACCACAAATCTTCACCACGATGGAATATGGCTCCAAGGTGACCTCAACCGTCTAGGGTGTTCAAACACCCAAGAGTAACAAGATCTGAAAGGATTAGTGGGGGGAATCAAATTTCTCTTGGTGTAAGTGTAGATCGGGGCCTTCTCAACCAATCCCTAGAGAATCAACAAGTTTGATTGGCTAGGGAGAGAGATCGGGCGAAAATGGAGCTTTGAGCAACAATGGAGCTTGAGGAGGGAAGAGGTAGTCAACTTGGAGAAGAAGACCACCTTTATATAGTGGGGGAAAAGATCTAAGCGTTACCCACTTCATCAGCCCGCGACCTGTGGTACTACCGCACAGACTCGCGGTACTACCGCAAGGCCTTGCGGTACTACCGCTCGACGGTGCAGTACTACCGCTCCCGTGGCAGAGACCAGATGGGGCCCTGTTGTGTTAAAGCAATGAGCGGTAGAACCACCGGAGCGGTACTACCGCGTGTCCTTGCGGTACATGGTTCGACTAGGCTGGGAAGGCATGGACTAATGAAATTACATCCGTGGCTACTTCTGCTGAGTTTCGGTCTATGCAAAAATCCGGCACGGTACTACCGCACGCTGGGAGCGGTACTACCGCATAGCGCGCGGACGTAAAAAATTACTTCTGCGCCTACTTCCACGCATGTCAGTGTTCTGGGCTAGAAGCCGCGGTACTACCGCTCCTGAGGAGCGGTACTACCGCTTCCCTGGCCGGTACTACCGTGGGCCACTGCGGTACTACTTCTCCCTTGAGTAGTACTACCGCACGCCACAAAAGTATAGCACTTGGAGGCCTTCATTTTGTAAAGACACGAATAAGCGGACGGTGCTCCAAAGAAGCAAAGGAAAGGTGGTGCAAAGGAACAGACGTGGATGTGTTGATTCCACCCTAACCTTTCCGAAGCGGAACCCCTCTTAATAGTACAGCTTTTCTACGACTCAAATCCACTGAGAAGAAACGTAGAGAAACACCGTCTTCACTAGGCTCCGAGGGGCACCGAATTTTCTTGTGTCTAGACATGAGATATCTGAAATGCTCAATGCACACGATTAGTCCGCAAATGCATTGTCATCAATCACCAAAACCACATAGGGAGAAATATGCCCTTACGAAGAGGAATCGGGAAATTGGATCACCCTGCAAAGATTACATTCACCATGTCTAAGTACATAGATAAATAAAAATACATTTCTAACTTCGTCGCAGCTAATATATTCACGTTACTGATTGATGGTCATGTTTGGAAACCATACGGAGCCAGAGAATGTCGGTTTGTGTATATGTAGTGAGGGTTACTGTATGGCGTTTCCTTGGGCATTTCCGAGAATGTTCCTATCTTTCTCGGAAAAGGGCCACCTATTTCACCTCGGATCTTTATTCCTGGACTTCTCTAGTACTTCTGTTTCTGGACCAAGATGTACCTATATTATTCTTTTTCTCTATATATCTTCAAACAGATGAGTTTGATCTAGAACATTTTTACAAATCTACAGATTTTCACGTCCACTTTATACATACTATACAATTCGTCGAAACTTCTACACATGGTTTCCACGGAGAGTAGCTTCGATCTGATATAGTCGGGCTCACGCACACCCGAAATATGCAAATTGGCTGACCGCATATGCTAGTGAAGGCAGTGAGTTGGTGTTGTACCTAGGAACTTAATTGCAATCAGAAGTCCCATTTCTTATACATGTTATTTTTACAATATATGCCAGCTACAGCAATACTAGGCACAAAATTAGAGGAGGGACAAAACTAACTATGACTCCCTACTTGATGTGGCACCGATAGTTTACACTAGTCTGCATAGTCCAATAGTAATGTTGATGATTCTTCAAACAAGCATGCATAATCCAATCGTATTTTTTGTATTTGTGGAGGGGGTTTAGTCCCTTTAGGTGCCTCCATGAGTATGTTATGTACCTGTAACAAAAAGTCTTCCACCCCCTTATCCAGTAGTTTGTGCATTTCTTCTACTCGCACTTCCTTAACCTTCTCAGATGTATTAAATATAGTAGTACTTACTGTTTGTTTTCCTTCTATAGTGAAACTGAAGGTGTTTCTAGGAATGTCAAAGGAAACTGGGCTTACTTTTGTAAGCCAGTCATATCCTAGTATCACATCATGACTAGGTAATGAGAGCTCTAAAATTATGAGATAACTTGGTGTGGCCAATTGAAATTCACAGTCAGGAATTACTGCAGCTGATAGTAACTTGCTTCCTCCAGCTCCTACAATAGTACTGGGTCTAACTAGTAATAACTGACAGTTTGCCTTCACTACAAAATCCTGGTTAATGAGGTAGGATGTACTTCCTGAGTCTAACAAAGCTACCGGCCCCCTTCCATTGATGTGTATGCAGAAATAAACATGGCTTGCTCACTTTTATCGACCTTTTTCCTCCTGTTCTTGAACAATATTTTCTTCTATTTCTAAAGCCATTACTTCAGCAATTTCTTGTTGTAAGAGATGTACATTTGGCACTGATTTTCATTTATGTCCATGCATCCATTTATCTCCACACCTCCTACATTCACCACTTTCCTGATTTTTTGTGCATTGTTGCTTGTATTATCTGCTTGTCTTACACGTATCTATTATTGTGTATGTGCTTCTGTAGGACTGGTTTTCTGCTGAAATCCTGCAGTATTTTTTATAGTAATTTGTATAAGGAATACCCAGTTTCTTAGGAGTTTCACTAACTAGAGGGTAGTTTGGTTCTACCTCTTTTGCTAAACAATAAGCATCAGTTAGTGTTTGTGGTCTTAACAGTCTGATTTGGTACTTGATCCCTTCTCTGAATCCATTGACATAACATCTGACAACCCATAGCTTAGTAAATTCGGGATTTTCTTCCTGCATCTTAGCCATGAGGTCTTCAAATTATTTGGTATATTCAGATACTGTTTTACTGTCTTCTTTGAGATTGTTAAACTACTCTGACAAATCATATGCGCCCTGGTTAGAAAATCTTTTGACCAACTCCTTTCCAAGCTCTTTCAGCATAAAACCCGAGTATATGTTGTTAAACACATATCTTGTACAGGTTAGCGTGTAGCTTTGTAACACACTATGAGGCCTTGTGGCTCACAGCATGGTAGTTAGGAGGTTTACCCTTTTTGTGTTTTATCTCTCTTTTCTCCTAAACCTCCTATAATATCTCTCATTGGTTAGCCTCGACGTTGCCATCTCCTGTACCGACTCCCACAATCAATATATACTCTGCGGGTCTCCATGTATGGAGATTGAGACGCTTAACCATAGGTTTCTACATGGTATACAGAGCTAGTCCCTTCCGTCACATCTAGCGCCATTAACCTTCACCCACCATGTCATCTTCCACCTCTGTCATCTCCTCTGGCCTCAACAACAACACATTTGAACCTCTTACGCGCACCAACTACATCATATGGCACACTCAAGCCAGATCACAGATCATGGGCGCCGGCCTATACGGTTACCTTGATCAAACCATTGAAGAACCTTCCAAAACAATCACCACCAAGACCACCGACGGCAAGGATCAGGTTGCTGTGAACCCTACCTATACCCCCTAGTTAATCTAGGACCAACAAATCATAGCCTATCTTCTCAGGAATCTGTTCAAAGAGGTTCTCGTCCAGGTCGTGTTGCTTGAGCGATCACGAGCGATCTGGAGCACCCTAGGGAACATGTTCTCGGATGTCTCCCTCTCTCGCGCCAACAACATCCGAGCAGCTCTCACCAACGCACAAAAGGGGTCCCAATCCTCCTCAGCATACTTCGGCCACATGCACTTTCTCTCTGATGAACATGCGGTGGCAGGCAAACCCATTGGAGAGCCAGAGCTCATCTCATTCATCATTGCGGGCCTCGACATGGAATATCAGCTGATCATCTCTGTGCTGGACGTCCGCATCGAGCCAATCACCGTCGACATCCTCTTCTCCATGGTGGCGAACTTCGACCAGCGGGTCGACATGTTCCATGGCAATGGTGGTGGCACCTTCAAGTCGTCGGCAAACATTGCTTCTCGCGGCCGAGGCAATAAGGGAAACTACCGCAACCATAAGGGCAACGGTGGTGGCTCCCATGGCGGCGGTGGCTATGGTGGAGACAACGGCTACGGTGGCACCAGCCACGGCAATGGAGGCGGCGGCTATAACGGTGGTGGCAACTACCACCAGAACAACAACCAAGGCAGCGGCGGGGGCTATCATGGTGGTGGCGGCGGCTACCATCATCAGGGCCCCCCAAAAGGCAACAACAACGCCCGGCGTCCCCCCAACAGCAACAACATGGGGCGAAACTTCCAAGGCTATGAGGGCTACGAGGATAAATGTCAAATTTGCAAGAAACCAAATCATATAGCTAAGGACTGTAATTGGCGTTATGCCGATGTCACACCCTAGCAAGTCATGCATTAGAGTGTTGCATCATGTTTACTCTTTCATCAGAAACTTGAAATGGGGATCTGTGAAACCCTCAGAACCATTTTGAAAATGACCCAAATAAAAATTTCTCCAAAAGGATCCAAGAAAATGCTCATGTTGCTCTCTGAAAATATTGGACAGAGATAAAAATCAAACCAATATTTTTAGTGGCTCATGGACATTTATTTTGGGCATTTGGAATTAATGCATAAATATTTGCATTGGAAATATATTAATTATATATATTAATATATGCCCAAATATTATGCCAATTATAAAAGAGCTCTGGAATAATATAAATAGCTCCTGCAAAAATTGGCATAAGTTAAATAAATGATTTAATATATTATTTAAATCAAAACAAATGTCAGAAATTAAAAAACAGAAAAATATATAACAGGAGGAGCTTACCTGGGCTCCTCCACTGTGCGGCCCAGCCAGCTGGCTGGCCCAGCCGGCAGCCGGCCCAGCCCACCTCCCTCCTCTGTCGTCTTCGTCCCGACAGAGGGAGGGGAGTGTGGCCGGCGCGCGCGCGCGCCACCGCGCCACGCCACCTGCTCGCCTGCTTGCCTGGCCTCCCCTCCTCGCTCGACGCCCTGGACGACGCCACGCCCTCCCCCCTGCTCTCTCTCACTCTTCCCCCGGCTCTCCTCTCCTCTCCCTCTCTCTCTCTCTCACACGGCCGAGCACCGCACTCGCCGCCGTTCGCCATAGCCACCGTCTCCGACCACCCCTCGCTCCCCCGACTAGCT
>NC_041387.1:27254107-27268643 GCF_002162155.2 Triticum dicoccoides
CCCCCTGCTCTCTCTCACTCTTCCCCCGGCTCTCCTCTCCTCTCCCTCGCTCTCTCTCTCACACGGCCGAGCACCGCACTCGCCGCCGTTCGCCATAGCCACCGTCTCCGACCACCCCTCGCTCCCCCGACTAGCTCAGGAGCTCCGCCTCGACTCCCTCTTCCTCCCCACCGCTCCACAGCTCCCCGGAAGCCCTGCATCGCCGCCACGTCGCCGTTCCCCTCTTCGGGCTCCGACCACCGTCGCCGTCGATTCGCCGTCTCCAGCGCGTCCCCGAGCCCACTTCGACGCCCACTGCAACCGCGGTGAGCTACGCCACCGTTTCCCCCTCTCCTTCCCCTCGTTCCCTCACCGTAGCCACCTCCCCACCACGGCCGAACCTCCGCCGTCGCCGAGCTCGCCGTCGACGCAGCCCCGGTGACCATTTGGTCACCCCGGCGAGCCCAACGAGTTCGCAAGACCCCGTAGAGCATCCCTAGCGCCTCGCTTTGCTCGACTTCGAGCTCCAGCACCGTTCCCGTGTACGACCGAACCCCGGCGGCCGCAGCCGAGCTCGCCGCCGTCGACTCCGGCCACCCCGACCCCAACGGGCCCCGCCAAGAGCTGCGGGTTGGCCTCAGCTCCACTCCGGTGGTCTCCGCGGCCCCTCTGGTGGCCGAAATGACCAAAACCACTTCCGCCGCCGCGTCGGGCTCGCCGGCGACTAAACGCCGGCAGCCGACATCCACTTTGACCACGGGTGGGCCCTGGTTGACTCCCCTGAGTCAATGACAGGTGGGGCCCAGCCCTGCTAATTAAACAGGATTAGTTTTAATTAAAATAATCACCCTGACATGCGGGACCCACTGTCAGGTTTGACCTGGACCAGTTCCGTTGACCTGCTGATGTCACACTGACGTCAGGCTGACGCAGTAATTGATTTTCTGGATTTAAATTAAATCAGGAAATTCCAGAATATTATTTAAACTTCAAAAATTCATAACTTTTATTCTGTAACTCCAAATTGGACAAATTATATATGAAAAATGATCAGAAAAATCCAATCTATCCATCTGTACTATTTTCATGCATGATCAAACAAGTTAAATTGATGTTTTAAGAAGAACAAGAAAAGGCACTTAAAAAGGCCATATTTGAATTTGGAATTTGAATCTTTGATTCAAATTTGTTCAAACCCTTCTGGTTTTAGTTGCATTAGCCCAATACACTCATATTGCCATGTTTCATGCATGCATCATATTGTTGCACATTGTTTGGTGATGCTTGTGTATCGATGTCCTTTGCGACAGGTTCTGTCCCCGAGGAGTACCGTGATTACCCTAACAAAGAACCGTATCAGTGCATCGAACCATCAGGCAAGCAACCAACCATTTGATCATATCGATACAATCCCATGTTCTCGCTCCTGCTCTCCTTTACTGCATTAAGACAACGCGTTTCAAACTGCTGTGTGCTACGGTAGTTGAACCCATTTCCTCTGCATGACCTGTCATTGCCACAGTAACTAGATGAAACCCACTAGCATGTGTAGGAGTTGAATGAGCCATATGTATGTGTTGTTCCTACCTTGCTATGCCTGCTATGCTTAGAGTCGTGTCAGGTCTGGTTCATCTGGGTGATGGGCTAGAGTGAAATGTTTATGTCGGTAATGAGAGTGGTGTGGTGAACACGATTTGGTAAAGGTATCGATGAGAGGCCATGTAGGAGTACATGGTGGGTTGTTTCATTGAAGCCGACCTTAAGCACTGAGATCTGTATGTGTGATTTAAGAATCAGCTACTACCATGCATTGGGCCCGAAACCAATGGACCCTCTCGGCTTCTTATTCACCCTAGTTCTCCGTCCAGGAGTTGCAAGTAGTTTCTGGTGTTTGTAGCCTACTGGAGGCCGTGGACAGCGCTGACCGTAGGGGTGGGCTGTGATGCGGTAGGTACGTGGCACGGTGTACCGAATACCCGTTAGGTATCTCAGGAACCCTGTTCACATCGTTCGGGGCCGTATGGGAAACCTCGGCCGGACTCCCTGCGGATGGAACCTGAATAGGCGATAAACCTAGACTGGAGGCTTAGGTGAGTAGGTAGGTCGTGGCCGACACCCACGTTGGGCTTCCGCTTGAAGGTTGCCGAGTACATGTCGTGTAAACGACGGTAAGTGGTGAGAGCGTGTATGAAGAAGTACACCCCTGCAGGGTTATCATAATCTATTCGAATAGCCGCGTCCGCGGTAAAGGACTACTTGGTTGCCTATACAGTTCATAGACAAGTAATGGAAACTGTTAAAAGCCTCAAGATAAGTGTGAGTGCCGAGGATGGCTCTTCCGTAGGAAGACGGAGGCGGATCCTCGGTAGTGTATTGAATTGGTGAGTAGTGGACTCGTGTGCGCAAAACCATTTCAAGTTGGAGTATCGTAGGATAGCCTAGCCAAGAGTCAAAGCTGGCTTGCTGCAATAACTCCACCAACCCTTTTGATACTATGCATGTATGTAGGATCTGATGTAAGTCTTGCTGAGTACCTTTGTACTCATGTTGCTATAATCTACATTTTTACAGAAGACGCTGCAACCCCTTCTGATGGGTTCTATGTAGACGTTGACATCAACGAGTAGGCTAAAGACCCAGGTGGTGACCCTGAGCTTGTGATGGACCACGTAGTATAGCTAGGCTTTCCAAGCCTCTTTTATTTTACTAGTTGTCTGTACTCAGACAAGTTACTTCCGTTGCTGGTTTGTATGACTGTATGACTTGTATGTGGGGTCGTGAGACCCGTACCTTTGTGTATGTTATGTATGGCTCACTGAGCCTTAAATAAAGTACTTGTGTCATAGAGTCATGTTGTGATGCTTCGTTGTATTAGCACATATCGAGCATATTGTGTGTATGATTGAAATGCTTGGTATGTGTGGGATCTGACTATCTAGTTGTTTATCTTTAGTAGCCTCTCTTACCGGGAAATGTCTCCTAGTGTTACCGCTGAGCCATGGTAGCTTGCTACTGCTCTGGAACACTTAGGCTCGCCGGCATGTGTCCTTCTTCGTTCCTGTGTCTGTCCCTTCGAGGAAATGTCACGCTTTGAGTACCGGAGTCCTGTTAGCCCGCTACAGCCCGGTTTACCAGAGTCCTGTTAGCCCAGTGCTACAGCCCGGACCCACTTGCTGATGACCGACACGTTCGAAGCTGGGTCATGGATGCATGTCCCTGTAAGTCTGTGCCACTTTGGGTTTACGACTAGTCATGTCAGCCCGGGCTCTTTATCATATGGATGCTAGCGACACTATCATATACGTGAGCCAAAAGGCGCAAACGGTCCCGGGAAAAGGTAAGACGACACCCGTGGGGATACCGTGCGTGAGGCCGCAAAGTGATATGAGGTGTTACCAGCTAGATCGATGTGACATCGAGTCGGGGTCCTGACAGCGTTGGTATCAGAGCTGGACTGCCTGTAGGTTCTCCAAGCCAAACTGGTCGATGTTGAGTCTAGAAATTCTTTAGTTATATGTAGGGGAATTGTTTGTGGGATGGAACGTAAGGCTCTTTTTACTCCTTATACCTTATGACTTCTGATCTGAGTCAGTCCATTCTTCCACCGGGGGTTAAGGAATTAGGATCTGTTCTCTCTATCAGGATCACGAGTTACTAATCAGTAGTACCTTATAAGTTTGGTGGTTACAAGCCTAGTTCAGATCTACTACCACATTATGTTGCCAGAATGGTTTCAGAACTTTGATATGATGATGTTGAGTGTGTACGAAATCCTTTGTCAAATGTCTCAAAATCCTTTTTGAGCATTTACAGCTGTTATGCTGCCGAAATTTTGCTAGAAACTCTAATGCCTTTGCATTATGATTGTGCTTTCAGATGGCCACTCGCGACCTCAATCAAGTGGTTCGCCTGACTCGATGCCTAGATGTACCCGGCCATACTGCTAAGTTGGTCAGGGTAATGACTGAGGCTGGATATCGCTGGTATCCTGAGTACACGGTCGAAGAGCAATTCCGAGACTTTAATCAAAGCCAGTATCTCTGCACTGTCAGGATATTTCCATCTTATCCTGGATCCACCGAGCCTCTTCACTGCTCCTATGGACTCGGGGTTACTATTGAGATGGCTGTGCAGGACGCCGCCTACTCTATGATGACCATTATGCGAGTCAGATCTGGGTTATTTCGGGACTCTGATTTCCGGTATATGCCAGGATCACTTCCGGGAGCACAAGGGTATCTCCAGGCTATCTATGCTGACTCCACTCAGGAGGATTCACGGACTCGCACCACTGCTGAGATGCTCGAGGATAAGGACCGTGAAAATCGGGCCTTAAGGTTAGAGCTCTTCAATACCCGTGCTGACCACTGGGCTACTTTGACTCGGTTCGCACCGGCGGTGCAAGCTGGATGTTCAGATATGCGCGATCTCTATCCTGTGAGATCTGCTCTGTCAGACGTGATGGTTTGGCGTGATGTAGGAGGCATCACCCCACCTCGCGGTCCCCGCAGGCCACCGTTTGTCGGTCCACGACCTCATCCTAGCCCCTATGGTCCACAAGCTCCGCGAGACCGTCTGTTTCCGGATGATCATGTTGAACTCCCAGGCTATGGAGGTGACTTTTACGAGGACTACTACGGATCGGTCTGAGTTAGTGGTAGTATCACTAGTTTGCACTAGCTGTGTCGTCTATCGTCCCGCGTGACTCGTGGGATATGACCTAGTTTGTACTCTTTCCGGAGATGTAGAAAAATAATGTATAGGAGCTTGGAATGTCTCCGATGAGATGTAATCCTCTTTTCACCGTAATAGTACTTTGTTTGGTCTTGTACTAAACCCTGTATGGTGTGTATGGCGATGGAATAAAAGAAGCAGTTTCTGTATCTACCATGTCATACGGATGATCATCTTGCATTCCGAGTTATTTCTTACATTATGAATCCTATGTCGGAATTTTACCATCCTGACTAAATCATTGTCTTGTTTACCTAGGATGGTCAACACGCGCGCTAACCCCGCTTCTCAAGAGCAGGCCGAAGGCAGTGAAGCCAGGGATGTAAATCTGCCTCATCCTCCTTCACTAGCCGAGGTGATGATGGAAGCTGAGAGAAACAAGCGGGAGACAAACCGTTTGTTGGAGCGTATTGAACAGAATACAGCACACCATCAGAGGGCTAACGTGGTGTCACTCAGTGATTTTATCAAATTGCATCCACCCACGTTCCACCACTCCGTCGAGCCTCTCGACGCTGATGATTGGCTTCGCAGTATCTCTCACAAGCTGCGTTCCGCGCTAGTAGCTGAGGCTGACAAGGTCACCTTTGTTGCATATCATCTTGAAGGCCCCGCCAGTCTATGGTGGGAGAATTATGGAGCTATGCGCCCAGCGGGCCATGTCACTACTTGGGCTGAGTTCAGCGAGGCTTTCCGTGAACATCACATTCCGGAGGGTCTCATGGACCGTAAACGTGAAGAATTTTGCAGTTTCACCCAAGGCCGACTTTCTGTGGATGCCTATAGCAGGGAGTTTGGTAATCTCGCACGATATGCAACTGAGGAAGTGTCTACTGACGCCAAGAAGCAAGCAAGGTTCCGTAAGGGCCTTAGTCCTGAGCTTCGCCGCGACCTCCGTCTGCATGAGTGCACATCTTTTTCGAAACTTGTCAACAAAGCCATCAGTGCTGAAACTGGTCAGACTGACTATGACGCAACACGCAAGCATGGACGTGACATGGGCTCCTCATCCGGTGCTGGTCCTCAGAAGCGCCGCGTGTGGGTACCCAACACCGCCCTGCCACCCAGGTTCACACCGAGGCCATCTTTCCAGGCGCCTCGCCCTGTTCAACAGTCTGTTCCAGCCAAGCCCTATGGGGGTCCAGCCAATAATGCTCCTCCACGTACCAGTTCCGTGACTTGTTTCAAGTGTGGGGAATCTGGTCACTATATGCGTGAATGCCCCCAGACCAACCCCAATCAATCTGCTAAAGCTGTTGGCCGTGGCAAGCCGACAGGGAAAGTGTTTCATGCTAAACCGGTCACCGCTTCACGTGGCCATGTCAACTGTGTCTCTGCCGAAGAAGCTCAAGAGGATCCCAACGTCGTTCTCGGTACGCTTCTTGTTAATTGCCACCCGGCATCTGTTCTTTTCGATACAGGAGCCTCTCATTCTTTTATATCTGAAAATTATGCTCGCTTGCATAACATCGCATTCGGTGATATGCCAACCTCTATGGTAATCCAAACTCCGGGATCCAAATGGCAAACTTCCAGAGTAAGCCATGGAAACGAAATCCAAGTCGACAGACTTGTTTTCCTTGCATCTTTGATAGCCCTTAAATCTTCAGATATTAATATCATTCTGGGTATGGACTGGATGTCAGCTCATCATGCCCAAATTGATTGCTTCTCTAGGACTGTTCAACTCACCCATCCTTCGGGGAAGATAGTCAATGTCCTGACCCGAATAGCCAAGCGACAATTATACTCTCTTAACGCCAGCCCTTTGCCAGACCTTGAGGACGTTCCGGTAGTCCGTGACTTCCCGGATGTCTTTCCAGAGGAATTGCCAGGTGTTCCACCTGACAGGGATGTTGAGTTCGTAATAGACCTCATTCCAGGAACCGTTCCAATTGCTAGAAGACCCTATAAGATGGCACCCCTAGAACTAGCCGAGCTTAAGAAACAACTCGATGAGTCCTTGAAAAAGGGTTTCATCCGCCCTAGTTCATCTCCGTGGGCTTGCCCCGTCCTATTCGTCAAGAAGAAGGATGGTACGGACCGGATGGTTGTAGATTACCGACCTGTCAATTTGGTCACAATCAAGAACAAATATCCACTTCCCAGGATCAACGACCTGTATGATCAGCTCGCTGGATCCTCAGTCTTCTCCAAGATGGATTTGAGGTTGGGCTACCATCAAATCAAAATCAGAAACGGGGACATTCCTAAAACGGCCTTTGTTACTCGTTACGGCCAATACGAGTACACCGTCATGTCCTTCGGTTTAACCAACGCTCCAGCCACCTTTTCTCGGTTAATGAACTCAATCTTCATGGAGTATTTGGATAAATTCGTCGTGGTTTACCTCGATGATATACTCATCTACTCCAAGAACGAGGAAGAACATGCCGAACATCTAAGGCTAGTGTTGCAGAAACTTCGAGAGCATCGCCTTTATGCCAAATTTTCTAAATGTGAATTCTGGTTATCAGAAGTGACCTATCTGGGTCATGTAATATCTGGTAAAGGTATTGCTGTTAACCCTGAGCGAGTTCAAGCCGTCCTTAACTGGACTCCACCTGAATCGGTCAAGCAAGTTCGGAGTTTTCTAGGCTTAGCGAGCTATTGTCGTCGCTTTGTCGAGAACTTCTCCAAAGTTGCCAAACCTCTAACCGAACTCCTCAAGAAAGATAAGAAGTTCGAATGGACTCCACAATGTGAGCACAGCTTTCAGGAACTGAAAAAACGCCTGACTTCTGCTCCCGTACTGGTACCGCCAGACTTCTCTAAGGACTTTGTTATCTACTGCGACGCCTCGCGACAAGGACTAGGTTGCGTTCTCATGCAAGATCGACACGTAATTGCTTACGCTTCACGGCAATTGCACCCACATGAGGAGAATTATCCTACTCATGATCTAGAACTTGCAGCCGTAGTCTATGCACTTAAGACCTGGCGACATTACCTCCTCGGTAATCGTTGCGAAATATTCACTGATCACCAAAGTCTGAAGTATATTTTCACCCAACCGGATTTGAATCTCAGGCAGAGACGTTGGGTTGAATTGATCACCGACTTCGACTTAGGAATAACCTACACCCCAGGGAAAGCCAACGTCATGGCTGATGCGTTAAGTCGTAAATCTTATTGCAACAATCTGATGTTACAACAAAGTCAACCGCTTCTCCATGAGGAATTTCGGAAGCTTAACCTTCACATTGTTCCTCAAGGTTTTATCTCCACCTTGGTGGCAAAACCTACCCTTACGGATCAAATTATCAAAGCACAGAAGGTAGATCCGGGAATCTCCCGCATCAAGAGAAACATCTAGAAAGGAATTGCGAATTGCTTCTCCATTAATGATCAAGGGGTCGTATACTTCGGGAATCGACTAGTGGTTCCCAAAGTGCGAAACCTGAGGCGATTGATCCTTAAGGAAGCTCATGAATCTCCTCTCACCATTCATCCCGGTAGTACTAAAATGTATCAGGACCTACGCCAGAGGTTCTGGTGGACTAGGATGAAGAGAGAAATTGCTCAGTATATTGCAAATTGCGATGTCTGTCGTCGTGTAAAAGCAGAGCATCAACGGCCTGCTGGCACCCTTCAACCCTTAGCTATCCCTGAATGGAAATGGGATAAAATTGGTATGGATTTCATTACCGGTTTTCCCAGGACCAAGAGGGGGAATAATGCTATCTTCGTCGTTGTCGATCGTCTTTCCAAAGTAGCTCATTTCCTACCTGTTCGAGAGAGTATAACCGCTAGTCAGCTGGCAGATTTGTACATCTCCCGAATAGTGTCTCTCCATGGTGTTCCTTTGGAAATTAACTCGGATCGAGGAAGTCTTTTCACCTCTCGATTTTGGGAAAGTTTCCAAAATGCTATGGGAACCCGTCTCTCCTTTAGCACCGCTTTCCACCCTCAGTCGAGCGGTCAAGTGGAACGCGTCAACCAAATTCTAGAAGACATGCTTCGAGCCTCCGTTATCTCGTTCGGAATGGACTGGGAGAAGTGCCTTCCATTTGCCGAATTCGCTTACAACAACAGCTATCAATCTAGCTTGGGTAAAGCCCCTTTTGAAGTTCTCTATGGACGACGATGTCGAACACCCCTTAACTGGTCAGAGACCGGGGAAAGACAATTCTTTGGCCCGGATATGATTCAGGAAGCAGAAGAGCAAGTTCGTATCGTTCGCGAAAAGTTGAAAACAGCCCAATCTCGTCAAAAGAGTCAATATGACCGAAAACATAAGGCTATGACTTTCGAGGTTGACGAGAAGGCTTATCTTCGGGTCACCCCTCTGAAGGGAACCCATCGTTTCGGTATCAAAGGCAAATTGGCTCCTCGTTACATTGGACCTTTTCGCATCCTTGCCAAACGAGGAGAAGTTGCCTACCAGTTGGAACTACCTCCGCACCTCTCCAGAGTTCACGATGTCTTCCACGTTTCTCAACTCAGGCGTTGCTTCTCGGATCCTATCCGTGAAGTGGACCACGAAACGCTTGATCTTCAAGATGATCTTACATATCGAGAGTACCCCATTCGTATCCTCGATCAAGCCGAACGTACCACCCGGCGTCATAATATCAAATTTCTCAAAGTTCAATGGTCGCACCATTCTGAGGATGAAGCAACTTGGGAAAGGGAGGATCGTCTTCGACTTGAATATCCCGCCTTCTTCTCGAAGGAACCCAAATCTCGGGACGAGATTCTTTTGAGTGGGGGTGAGTTGTCACACCCTAGCAAGTCATGCATTAGAGTGTTGCATCATGTTTACTCTTTCATCAGAAACTTGAAATGGGGATCTGTGAAACCCTCAGAACCATTTTGAAAATGACCCAAATAAAAATTTCTCCAAAAGGATCCAAGAAAATGCTCATGTTGCTCTCTGAAAATATTGGACAGAGATAAAAATCAAACCAATATTTTTAGTGGCTCATGGACATTTATTTTGGGCATTTGGAATTAATGCATAAATATTTGCATTGGAAATATATTAATTATATATATTAATATATGCCCAAATATTATGCCAATTATAAAAGAGCTCTGGAATAATATAAATAGCTCCTGCAAAAATTGGCATAAGTTAAATAAATGATTTAATATATTATTTAAATCAAAACAAATGTCAGAAATTAAAAAACAGAAAAATATATAACAGGAGGAGCTTACCTGGGCTCCTCCACTGTGCGGCCCAGCCAGCTGGCTGGCCCAGCCGGCAGCCGGCCCAGCCCACCTCCCTCCTCTGTCGTCTTCGTCCCGACAGAGGGAGGGGAGTGTGGCCGGCGCGCGCGCGCGCCACCGCGCCACGCCACCTGCTCGCCTGCTTGCCTGGCCTCCCCTCCTCGCTCGACGCCCTGGACGACGCCACGCCCTCCCCCTGCTCTCTCTCACTCTTCCCCCGGCTCTCCTCTCCTCTCCCTCGCTCTCTCTCTCACACGGCCGAGCACCGCACTCGCCGCCGTTCGCCATAGCCACCGTCTCCGACCACCCCTCGCTCCCCCGACTAGCTCAGGAGCTCCGCCTCGACTCCCTCTTCCTCCCCACCGCTCCACAGCTCCCCGGAAGCCCTGCATCGCCGCCACGTCGCCGTTCCCCTCTTCGGGCTCCGACCACCGTCGCCGTCGATTCGCCGTCTCCAGCGCGTCCCCGAGCCCACTTCGACGCCCACTGCAACCGCGGTGAGCTACGCCACCGTTTCCCCCTCTCCTTCCCCTCGTTCCCTCACCGTAGCCACCTCCCCACCACGGCCGAACCTCCGCCGTCGCCGAGCTCGCCGTCGACGCAGCCCCGGTGACCATTTGGTCACCCCGGCGAGCCCAACGAGTTCGCAAGACCCCGTAGAGCATCCCTAGCGCCTCGCTTTGCTCGACTTCGAGCTCCAGCACCGTTCCCGTGCACGACCGAACCCCGGCGGCCGCAGCCGAGCTCGCCGCCGTCGACTCCGGCCACCCTGACCCCAACGGGCCCCGCCAAGAGCTGCGGGTTGGCCTCAGCTCCACTCCGGTGGTCTCCGCGGCCCCTCTGGTGGCCGAAATGACCAAAACCACTTCCGCCGCCGCGTCGGGCTCGCCGGCGACTAAACGCCGGCAACCGACATCCACTTTGACCACGGGTGGGCCCTGGTTGACTCCCCTGAGTCAATGACAGGTGGGGCCCAGCCCTGCTAATTAAACAGGATTAGTTTTAATTAAGTTTTAATTAAAATAATCACCCTGACATGCGGGACCCACTGTCAGGTTTGACCTGGACCAGTTCCGTTGACCTGCTGACGTCACACTGACGTCAGGCTGACGCAGTAATTGATTTTCTGGATTTAAATTAAATCAGGAAATTCTAGAATATTATTTAAACTTCAAAAATTCATAACTTTTATTCTGTAACTCCAAATTGGACAAATTATATATGAAAAATGATCAGAAAAATCCAATCTGTCCATCTGTACTATTTTCATGCATGATCAAACAAGTTAAATTGATGTTTTAAGCAGAACAAGAAAAGGCACTTAAAAAGGCCATATTTGAATTTGGAATTTGAATCTTTGATTCAAATTTGTTCAAACCCTTCTGGTTTTAGTTGCATTAGCCCAATACACTCATATTGCCATGTTTCATGCATGCATCATATTGTTGCACATTGTTTGGTGATGCTTGTGTATCGATGTCCTTTGCGACAGGTTCTGTCCCCGAGGAGTACCGTGATTACCCTAACGAAGAACCGTATCAGTGCATCGAACCATCAGGCAAGCAACCAACCATTTGATCATATCGATACAATCCCATGTTCTCGCTCCTGCTCTCCTTTACTGCATTAAGACAACGCGTTTCAAACTGCTGTGTGCTATGGTAGTTTAACCCATTTCCTCTGCATGACCTGTCATTGCCACAGTAACTAGATGAAACCCACTAGCATGTGTAGGAGTTGATTGAGCCATATGTATGTGTTGTTCCTACCTTGCTATGCCTGCTATGCTTAGAGTCGTGTCAGGTCTGGTTCATCTGGGTGATGGGCTAGAGTGAAATGTTTATGTCGGTAATGAGAGTGGTGTGGTGAACACGATTTGGTAAAGGTATCGATGAGAGGCCATGTAGGAGTACATGGTGGGTTGTTTCATTGAAGCCGACCTTAAGCATTGAGATCTGTATGTGTGATTTAAGAATCAGCTACTACCATGCATTGGGCCCGAAACCAATGGACCCTCTCGGCTTCTTATTCACCCTAGTTCTCCGTCCAGGAGTTGCAAGTAGTTTCTGGTGTTTGTAGCCTACTGGAGGCCGTGGACAGCGCTGACCGTAGGGGTGGGCTGTGATGCGGTAGGTACGTGGCACGGTGTACCGAATACCCGTTAGGTATCTCGGGAACCCTGTTCACATCGTTCGGGGCCGTATGGGAAACCTCGGCCGGACTCCCTGCGGATGGAACCTGAATAGGCGATAAACCTGGACTGGAGGCTTAGGTGAGTAGGTAGGTCATGGCCGACACCCACGTTGGGCTTCCGCTTGAAGGTTGCCGAGTACATGTCGTGTAAACGACGGTAAGTGGTGAGAGCGTGTATGAAGAAGTACACCCCTGCAGGGTTATCATAATCTATTCGAATAGCCGCGTCCGCGGTAAAGGACTACTTGGTTGCCTATACAGTTCATAGACAAGTAATGGAAACTGTTAAAAGCCTCAAGATAAGTGTGAGTGCCGAGGATGGCTCTTCCGTAGGAAGACGGAGGCGGATCCTCGGTAGTGTATTGAATTGGTGAGTAGTGGACTCGTGTGCGCAAAACCATTTCAAGTTGGAGTATCGTAGGATAGCCTAGCCAAGAGTCAAAGCTGGCTTGCTGCAATAACTCCACCAACCCTTTTGATACTATGCATGTATGTAGGATCGGATGTAAGTCTTGCTGAGTACCTTTGTACTCATGTTGCTATAATCTACATTTTTACAGAAGACGCTGCAACCCCTTCTGATGGGTTCTATGTAGACGTTGACATCAACGAGTAGGCTAAAGACCCAGGTGGTGACCCTGAGCTTGTGATGGACCACGTAGTATAGCTAGGCTTTCCAAGCCTCTTTTATTTTACTAGTTGTCTGTACTCAGACAAGTTACTTCCGTTGCTGGTTTGTATGACTGTATGACTTGTATGTGGGGTCGTGAGACCCGTACCTTTGTGTATGTTATGTATGGCTCACTGAGCCTTAAATAAAGTACTTGTGTCATAGAGTCATGTTGTGATGCTTCGTTGTATTAGCACATATCGAGCATATTGTGTGTATGATTGAAATGCTTGGTATGTGTGGGATCTGACTATCTAGTTGTTTATCTTTAGTAGCCTCTCTTACCGGGAAATGTCTCCTAGTGTTACCGCTGAGCCATGGTAGCTTGCTACTGCTCTGGAACACTTAGGCTGGCCGGCATGTGTCCTTCTTCGTTCCTGTGTCTGTCCCTTCGGGGAAATGTCACGCTTTGAGTACCGGAGTCCTGTTAGCCCGCTACAGCCCGGTTTACCGGAGTCCTGCTAGCCCAGTGCTACAGCCCGGACCCACTTGCTGATGACCGACACGTTTGAAGCTGGGTCATGGATGCCTGTCCCTGTAAGTCTGTGCCACTTTGGGTTTACGACTAGTCATGTCAGCCCGGGCTCTTTATCATATGGATGCTAGCGACACTTTCATATACGCGAGCCAAAAGGCGCAAACGGTCCCGGGAAAAGGTAAGACGACACCCGTGGGGATACCGTGCGTGAGGCCGCAAAGTGATATGAGGTGTTACCAGCTAGATCGATGTGACATCGAGTCGGGGTCCTGACAGCGTTGGTAGCTTTAGTTGCATTAGCCCAACACACTCATATTGCCATGTTTCATGCATGCATCATATTGTTGCACATTGTTTGGTGATGCCTGTGTATCGTTATCCTTTACGACAGGATCTGTCCCCGAGGAGTACCGTGACTACCCTAACGAAGAACCGTATCCGTGCATCGAACCATCAGGCAAGCAACCAACCATTTGATCATATCGATACAATCCCATGTTCTCGCTCCTGCTCTCTTTTACTGCATTAAGACAACACGATTCAAACTGCTGTGTGCTACGGTAGTTGAACCCATTTCCTCTGCATGACCTGTCATTGCCACAGTAACTAGATGAAACCCACTAGCATGTGTAGGAGTTGATTGAGCCATATGTATGTGTTGTTCCTACCTTGCTATGCCTGCTATGCTTAGAGTCGTGTCAGGTCTGGTTCATCTGGGTGATGGGCTAGAGTGAAATGATTATGTCGGTAATGAGAGTGGTGTGGTGAACACGATTTGGTAAAGGTATCGATGAGAGGCCATGCAGGAGTACATGGTGGGTTGTTTCATTGAAGCCGACCTTAAGCACTGAGATCTGTATGTGTGATTTAAGAATCAGCTACTACCATGCATTGGGCCCGAAACCAATGGACCCTCTCGGCTTCTTATTCACCCTAGTTCTCCGTCCAGGAGTTGCAAGTAGTTTCTGGTGTTTGTAGCCTACTGGAGGCCGTGGACAGCGCTGACCGTAGGGGTGGGCTGTGATGCGGTAGGTACGTGGCACGGTGTACCGAATACCCGTTAGGTATCTCGGGAACCCTGTTCACATCGTTCGGGGCCGTATGGGAAACCTCGGCCGGACTCCCTGCGGATGGAACCTGAATAGGCGATAAACCTGGACTGGAGGCTTAGGTGAGTAGGTAGGTCATGGCCGACACCCACGTTGGGCTTCCGCTTGAAGGTTGCCGAGTACATGTCGTGTAAACGACGGTAAGTGGTGAGAGCGTGTATGAAGAAGTACACCCCTGCAGGGTTATCATAATCTATT
>NC_041387.1:27269198-27320418 GCF_002162155.2 Triticum dicoccoides
GGGTCGTGAGACCCGTACCTTTGTGTATGTTATGTATGGCTCACTGAGCCTTAAATAAAGTACTTGTGTCATAGAGTCATGTTGTGATGCTTCGTTGTATTAGCACATATCGAGCATATTGTGTGTATGATTGAAATGCTTGGTATGTGTGGGATCTGACTATCTAGTTGTTTATCTTTAGTAGCCTCTCTTACCGGGAAATGTCTCCTAGTGTTACCGCTGAGCCATGGTAGCTTGCTACTGCTCTGGAACACTTAGGCTGGCCGGCATGTGTCCTTCTTCGTTCCTGTGTCTGTCCCTTCGGGGAAATGTCACGCTTTGAGTACCGGAGTCCTGTTAGCCCGCTACAGCCCGGTTTACCGGAGTCCTGTTAGCCCAGTGCTACAGCCCGGACCCACTTGCTGATGACCGACACGTTCGAAGCTGGGTCATGGATGCATGTCCCTGTAAGTCTGTGCCACTTTGGGTTTACGACTAGTCATGTCAGCCCGGGCTCTTTATCATATGGATGCTAGCGACACTATCATATACGTGAGCCAAAAGGCGCAAACGGTCCCGGGAAAAGGTAAGACGACACCCGTGGGGATACCGTGCGTGAGGCCGCAAAGTGATATGAGGTGTTACCAGCTAGATCGATGTGACATCGAGTCGGGGTCCTGACAGCCGATCATGGTGTCCAAAAGAGAAAAATTGTAGCTGCAGCCAATACGTCATATGGTGTCGATACCAATTGGTACATGGACACAGATGCCACCAATCACATTACTAGCAAACTGGAGAAGCTAACGATGCACGAGCAATATTGTGGCCAAGATCAAGTCTACACCGCAGCAAATGGTGCAGGTATGGAGATTAGTCATATTGGTCAAGCAGTTATCAAAACCCCAGATAAAAACCTTGAGATCAATGAAATCTTGCATGTCCCTAATGCTTCCAAAACCTTGTTATTTGTTCATCGCATTGCCCTTGACAATAATGTTTTTCTAGAATTTCACCCGTTCTTCTTTTTTATCAAGGATCAGGTCATGAAGAGAGTTCTCCATATGGGCGTATGTGTGCAAGGGCTCTATGCATTGCTTCCCAAGTATTGCCAGCCCAATAAACAATTCTATGGTGCCATAAAGCTTTCTGCTGAAAGGTGGCACGGTCGCTTAGGTCATCCATCTTTTTCTACTATTTATCAAATTCTTAGTAGAAACAAACTCCCAGTTGTTGGTGAGAGAAACTCATAAACTATTTGTGATTCATGCCAGAAGGCAAAAAGTCATCAATTGCCATATCATGTTTCCACTAGTGTGCCAGCCAAGCCCTTGCAACTTATTTTTTCTGATGTTTGGGGTCCAGCACCCACTTCTGTTGGTAGGCATACTTACTATGTGAGCTTTGTTGATGACTATAGCAAGTACACCTGGATCTATCTCCTTAAGAAACGATCTGACGTGTTCAAAGTGTTTCATAACTTTCAAGCTCTTGTGGAACGTAAATTCGATGGTAAAATCATAGCCATGCAGTCGGACTGGGGCGGTGAGTATGAAAAATTGAATTCTTTTTTCCAAAAGATTGGTATCTCTCACCATATTTCATGCCCACATGCTCATCAGCAGAACTGTTCTGCCGAGCGCAAGCACCGTCATATCGTTGAAGTAGGCCTCGCCCTCCTAGCTTCAGCTTCCATGCCACTAAAGTTTTGGGATGAAGCGTTTCTCACTGTCGTGCATCTCATTAACATGTGGCCAAGTCATGTTATCTCCAATGAAACTCCCACTGAACGTAATGTAGGGTGGAACCCTAAGTGGACGATCTTTCATGTTTGGAGTGGATCCTACAGGAATTCGCTAAGAACATGCGGAAACACAAAGGGGAAACACGGGGAAAACGAGGGAGACAATCACTAAACCGACATAGAATCAATCACACGAGTGCTAGATCACTGACAACATAGAGTAACATATGATCCACAATCAACCAAGGTAAGGATACAAAGGAACAGTTCTTCTCCGTACGGAGGTCTTGATGGTCTTCCCTAGAAAGGGGTCTTGAATCCGCTCGGGGGATCTTCTCCGAAGAGGTCCTAAGCTCCGAGGAGAATTTGCCAAGTGGATGAGCAAGGCTCTCACACAAAATATGAGCTAAACCTATGCTAACCCTCACTAGGAGGTGGGGGCATCCTATTTATAGTCTTAGTGCAAATGGAAGTCAAAGCGAAGGGGTACAAGGGCTCCAGCCCGCAGGTGCGGTCACTCAGGTGTCAGTCGTCCGGAAGGCGTCGGACGTCCGGAGGCTCGGGACGGTCCGGACGTCCGGTCGGGCTCGGGCGTCCGTAGAATCAGCTCTGTTGTGGGCACATCGGACGTCCGGAGGGGGTCGGTCGTCCGGGGCTTCGTGACGATCCGGACGTCCGGAGATCGTCGGTCGTCCATGGTTTTGGGTCGGTTGCTTGTCGTCCGGTCGTCCGGGACGTCTCAGACTTCCATAGATTTGGTTCGGGTGGCCAGGTACCGGACGTCCGAAAAGCTCGGTCGTCCGTGTCCTGGGACTCGTCGGACGTCCGGACTTGGTCGGTCGTCCGACGCCTGTAGCTTCCACGACAGCTCTTCTTCTTGTCCACCATGCTTGGAGTCCTCGCCGTCTTGGCTCTCGTATGTAGCTGTTCCGCGGCTCGCTCCCAGGCACTTGATCACACACAGAGTTTCCGAATGAGGTAGTAGCCATGTCTCATGAGTAGGAAGAGAAAGTTCGGAGAGGAGCGAGTTCACCTTATCTTCAATAGCCTTAGCTCGGGCTCATGTCATGGGTCCTCTTGGTGCTTGGTGAGGCGACGGAAGATCCATGGGGATGACCGAAGGATGCTCCGCATCATCTCCCCCCCCCCCCTTGTGAAAGATTCGACCTCGGATCGAAATCCTCATCACCATGGTACGGGGAGAGATCGGAGACGTTGAAGATGTCGCTCACGTTGTACTTGTCGCGTGGGAGATCGATCTTGTAAGCATTGTTGTTGTAACGTGCTAGCACCTTGAAAGGTCCATCGGTGCGAGGGAGAAGCTTGGACTTGCGTTCGTTGGGGAAGCGGTCCTTGCGAAGATGTAGCCACACTAGGTCTCCAATGTTGAATATCATGGGGTGCTTGTTGATGTTGAGCTTGGTCGCGAGGCGTTGTACTTGGCGCTCGATAGTGTGCCTTGTATCTTCATGCATCTTTTTGATGTAGCTTGCACGGGCACTTGTGTCGAGGTTGGTGCGCTCTTGTAGAGGAAGAGGTAGAATGTCCAATGGGGACAACGGGTTGAAGCCGTATACGACCTCAAAGGGGGACTTGCTGGTTGTCGAATGTCTTGCACGGTTGTAGGCGTACTCGGCGATTGGTAGGCACGCCTCCCACTCCTTGATGTTCCTCTTGATCAA
Source organism: Triticum dicoccoides (assembly GCF_002162155.2). NCBI lineage: Eukaryota > Viridiplantae > Streptophyta > Magnoliopsida > Poales > Poaceae > Triticum > Triticum dicoccoides. Next base: position 27,272,604 of record NC_041387.1, read on the forward strand.
CACGTGAAGTAGAGTGGAGATTGTACGGTTCGTCACCTCCGTTTGGCCGTCGGTTTGAGGATGGTATGCCGAAGAGAACAATAGCTTGATGCCGAGCTTGGCACATAGGGTCTTCCAAAAGTAACTCAAGAAATTGACGTCGCGGTCTGAGACAATTGTCTTTGGCACTCCATGAAGTTGCAAGATTTCCCTACAAAATAGATTTGCAATATGTGAAGCATCGTCTATCTTGTTGCAAGGAATGAAATGTGCCATCTTAGAAAATCTATCCACAACAACAAAGATTGAATCCTTGCCATTTTGAGTTCTAGGCAAACCAAGTATAAAATCCATGCTAATGTCTTCCCAAGGTTGATAAGGAATAGGAAGTGGCATGTAAAGACCATGGGATTGAGCTTTAGACTTAGCTTTGCGACATGTAGAGCAAGGTTGGTGAAGCGTGAAACGTCACGGAACATCTTGGGCCAAAAGTAGTTCTTGGAGAGCGTGGCGAATGTCTTGTTGCATCCAAAGTGTCCCATGAGTCTGCCTCTGTGAGCCTCTTGTAAAAGGAGTAAACAAAGAGAAGACTCGGGAATGCAAAGTTTGTTAGCTCTCATAAGATAATCATCCTTTATGTAGTATCGTTCCCAAGACGTGTGCGTCAAACACTTAGCATAAGGAGTAGCAAAAGAAGGACCATGCTCATACAAGTCTTTTATATGCTCAAAACCAATAACATTCAACTCAAGTTGAGTGACAAGTGTGCATATGCGTGAAAGTGCATCCGCAACAACATTTTCTTTACCCTTAATGTACTTGATGACATATGGGAAAGATTCAATAAATTCACTCATGACGCTTGTTCAACTTAGATTGGCCTTTTAAGTACTTAAGCGTTTCATGATCGGTATGGATGACAAATTCATGAGGTCTAAGGTAATGTTCCCAAACATGTAGCACACGCACTAAAGCATACAATTCTTTGTCATAGATTGGGTAGTTAAGTTGAGCACCGGAGAGTTTTTCACTAAAATAAGCAATGGCTCATTTTTCTTGCATCAAAACTCCGCCAATTCCGGTACCACTTGCATCACAATGAACCTCAAAAGTTTTCTCAAAGTTGGGCAAAGCAAGAATCGGAGCATGAGTAAGCAAAGACTTGAGCTCATCAAAAGCGGTGGATTGCAAAGATCCCCAAACAAAAGGTGCATTCTTCTTACTCAAAGCATGCAAAGGAGCGGCAATTGTGCTAAAGTTTTTCACAAAGCGGCGATAAAATCCTGAAAGGCCAAGAAAACTACGCACTTATCGCAAATTGGTGGGTTGGGGCCAAGTTTTAATTGCTTTAATCTTAGTTTCATCAACATGGACACCCTTGGAAGAGACAACAAAACCTAAGAAAACCACTTTGTCAACGCCAAAATTGCATTTTTTCAAGTTCGCATAAAGGCTTTCCTTGCGGAGGGTTTACAACACAGATTTAACATGATCAATGTGCTCTTTCATGGTTTTGCTAAACACAAGGATATCATCAAAGTAAACCACAACGAAGACTCCAATGTAAGGTCTAAGCACATGATGCATGAGATGCACGAAAGTTCCGGGTGCTTCCGACAAACCCATAGGCATCACTAACCACTCATATAAGCCAAATTTTGTTTTGAAAGCGGTTTTCCATTCATCACCTTCTTGAATGCAGATTTGATAATAGCCACTTTTAAGATCAATTTTTGAGAAAAAGTTGGCTCCGCTAAGTTCATCAAGCATATCATCTAAGCGAGGAATGGGATGCCCATATCAAACGGTAATGGCGTTTATGGGTCTACAATCGGAACACAAGCGGAAACTTCCATCGGGTTTAGGCACAAGTATGACAGGAACGACACATGGGCTTAAGCTTTCATGTACATGACCGTTGTCGATGAGTTGTTGTACTTGCCGTTGAATCTCCTTGGTTTCTTCGGGATTGACATGGTATGGAGCTTTGTTTGGAAGTGGCGCTCCGGGGATGAGGTCGATTCGATGCTCAATGCCTTGTAGTGGCGGTAGACCCGGAGGTAGCTCATCGGGGAAAACATCTTTGAATTCCTGCAAAAGAGATTGAAACACTAAAGGTAGCTCGTGAGAGGTGTTAGTTGTTGGCTCTCCATCTTTGCACACAAGGACGAAGTGCATCACTCTCGATGGGTTCTCACACACTTCTCTTATCTCACTTTTGGTGGCAAATAGGATGAGGTTTTTCTCTCTAGGCGAAGAGGCGCTCAAATTTGGCTTGTGGCTCTCACTCACTTTCGGGTGTGTCACTTTTTCACTCTTCTCTCCATGATTGGTGGCTTGCTTGTCGGCTATCACTTGACTAGGAGACATAGGTCATAGCACATATTCCTTCCCTTTCATTTTGAAGCTATAATGATTGGTGCGCCCATTGTGGATGACACCACGGTCGAATTGCCATGGTCGACCAAGAAGTAGGTGGCAAACGGTCATTGGCACCACATCACACTCCAAAGTGTCTTCATAAGCACCAATTTTGAAGGATACTTGGACCGTATGCTCGACTCATATAGTGCCGGAGTCACTTAGCCATTGAACTTTGTAGGGGTGCGGGTGCTTCCTCTTGACCAATTGAAGCTTGGAACATAGTTCTTCACTTGCCAAGTTGTGGCAACTACCTCCATCGATGATGACCTTGACGGACCTTCCATTGATGCCGGCCTTAGTGTGGAAGATGTGGCATCGTTGGTCTTCTTCTTGTTGATGTTGAAGTGTTAAGACTTTGGAGACAACGAGAGCGGGGCTCGAATCCTCATCACAAAAGACTTGATCATCTTCATCCTCGTTCACGCGCCGGTGCATGGCCACTTGCTCAAGGGCTTCCATCTCCTCTTCACTCATTGAGTCATATGTGACGTTGTCGTTGAGGATCATGGTGCTCTTGTTCGTGCATTGGAAGGACTTGTGGCCTCGGCCGCCGCAAGTGAAACACTTGAAGGAGCTTGTTTTGACGGTCTCATCGGTTGGAGTAGATGATGACGCACGCGGCTTGAAGTTGCTTGTAGTAGGAGGAAGATGACTTGAACTTGTTGAAGTTTTCTTGTAACTTGACTTGTCGTCATTGCTTGGAGAAGGCTTGGTTGATGTAGATGTTGAAGGAGTCGTTGAAGCTTGGATGTTGGAGAAGCCGTAGGTCTTGGATGAGTACTTGGCGTACTTGAAGTCATCTTGCACTTAACGTTCCGCCTTGGTTTCTTGATGCACAAGCTCAATGAGGTTGGAGTAGGGTTGGAAGTCGGCAATCTTCTTGATGGGATGATTGAGTCCATTCAAGAAACGTGCCATTGTTTGCTCATCATCTTCCGTGACATTGGCTCGAATCATGGCTATCTCCATTTCCTTGTAGTATTCTTCAACACTCTTTGTTCCTTGCTTGAGGAGTTGTAGCTTCTTGAAGAGATCGCGGTTGTAGTAGGTTGGTACAAAGCGTGCTCGCATGACATCCTTCATTTGAGACCAAGTGGTGATTGGTGGTTCACCTCTTGCTTGACGGCGTTCAAGTACTTGTTCCCACCATATGAGCACATAATCTTGGAACTCAAGTGATGCCATAGCGATCTTCTTCTCTTCCTCATAGTTGTGCAAGCAGAAAATTTTGTCGACCTTCAATGCCCATGAGAGGTACTCTTCCAGATCATTGCTTCCATTGAACTTGGGCATTGTGAACTTGAGCTTTCCATAGCGTTGTTCTTCATTGTGTAGTTGGCGATGGTGATGATGACGTCCTTGACATGGAGGATAGTCATCCTCATGTTGCTCTTGTCGCGGAGGAAGTCCATAGTCAACTTGTTCTTGTTGAGCTTGATGTTGAGGTAGAGCTTGACGAGCTTGTGGAGGAGCTTGTGGAGCTTGACGTGCTTGTGGAGGAACTAGTGGAGCTTGACGTGGCACACGTGGTTGGTAGTTCCTCTCTTGGATTTCTTCTCGAAGAGCTTCCTCTTGATTGCGCCGTTCGCGATTGCGGGTGGCGATGGCTCGACTTGATTCTTGAAGGGCACGTTGCGCCTCAAGAGCTTGCGCTTCTCGTTGTTGTTGTTGAAGACGTTGAGCCTCGGCGTCTTGTTCCTCTTGGTGTAGACGCGCTCGTTCTTCCTCTTGGCGCCATAGTCGTTGCCATTCTTGAGCTAGAGCAAAAGCGACTTGGTTTGATTGAGGACGATGGACTTGCTCATCGACTTGCTCTTGGGAATGCTTGTCATGTAGCGGGTTGCGAGATGCATGACAATCTTGACGCGCGGCTCGTCGAAGAGTGTTTGATGACAGTGTGCTTGGAGTCCGAGAAGGTGTCGTTGGAGTGTCGACTCGAGCGGCTCCGTCTTGAGGATGAAGAAGTGGAAGGATGTCGGTTCCTCATCAAGGCGCGGATCTCGTCCATTCTTGCATCATTCTCTTGCTTGTGAGAGTCGAACTTGTTGTCGAAGTAGTCTCTTGTACGTTGCTCGGAGAGTCGCAAGTCGGTGGCGAAGTTGTCGATGCGGTCGCTCATAGCTTGTTGCCCTTGGTGTAACGCCCTTTGAGCACCAAAGAGGTGCTCTTTGTGACGAATGATGACATGCCGTCGCCGTTCTCGATGAGAGGTGGATTTGTAGAAGAACTTGGCCTATCCATCATTTCAATAAAAATGTAAGTGGTAGAAGGAAAAGAACGTGTACCAAATGTGCCTTGACCGAAGTTGAAGATGAATCAAGTTTACTCAAATGTGGACAATGACATAGCACTTTTGGTACCAATTCTTGTCGGTTCTCACACCTACACACGTAAAAGCTTATGGTGGAGCTTGGTTAGGATGGTGGCACAAAATTTGATGCAATAGTAAGTGAGCTTCAATAATGTTGAAAAAGATTCACAAATTTGCAAATGCAACAAGTAGACCAAGCTAGTATGGGTACACGGAAACACACACGCAAATAGATAAATGGGATTGTGCAATCCAAAAGTGAGCCAAAATGTGGAAACCACGAAAATGCTCTTGTTGCACAATACTAGAGAGACGCTAGCACGATTGCACAATAGGCGGATACGCAAACTTGTGCACAACCTACTAGGCAAAAATGCAACTATCTCTATCCCACATATGCTATATGTATGGTATTTCGGTGCAATGATCCAAGATGATCCAATATGACAATCTTAATGTAGTATGATGCTATGGTTCTTGTTCATAAGCTCTTTGCTTTCCTCTTTGCTTAAAAGCTTGGGTGGCTCTTTCACTTTTGAGCTCTTTCTCATGCAAAACTTCACGAACCAAGATAGCAATTGTGTATGCTATGACAACTTTGTGACACACAAGTTGATCTCAATATATGCACCACTATGGTATGATATGTATGCTATGTTGTATGATCACTAATGTGCACAAGTCGCGTTGCCTGCAATACTCAACCGCTAGTCTCGATGGGTAAGCTACGCAAAATGAGGCAATGTGGGTTATCAATGTAATTGCAAGTTATGACAAAGATGTCGTCGAAGTTACCGTCCTTGCGATGATGAGACCCTCGAGAAGTTGAGCTGTGGTGTTGATGAAGTCGAACCGTACCTAGATAGCCGAAACACAAAAGGATATGGGAGCCACAACTCAAAATCTCAAGGACCAAAATGTGTAAAAATCGTCATAGGAGGTATCGTGGAAGATGTAGGTGTATGTTGGTTTGGAAAATGTGGTGGAATGTGGGGGTTATGGTGGTGGCCGCACTATCAAACTTCAGTGTCGTCAGGTTTTCACGGACGTCCGGTCTTTTACGGTCGTCCGGTCGTCGTCGGACGTCCGACCTTTTCCGGTCGTCCGGAGCCTGGGCGAAAATCGGGCTTGTGATGAACTGCGAGATTTCGGGGAAGGAGGAGATGGTGAGGTCGAAATCGAGTGATTTGGTGGATGGAAAAGGGTGGGTAGGGTGGGGAAAGCTAGATCCACACGCAGCAACACAAATCCATGGACCAAATCCAACAAAATGTCAACTCACGAACAAATTACAAAAAAAAATTGGGGCTATTTTTGGTGGGGAATTTTCGGAATTAGGACGAAAACAACAAAATCAAGCTAGAAAACATGGGGTAGGGGCTCCAAAAACGTGATCAACGTGGCTCATGATACCAAGATGATGTAGGGTGGAACCCTAAGTGGATGTGAAGGAAATATGCCCTAGAGGCAATAATAAAGTTATTATTTATTTCCTTATTTCATGATAAATGTTTATTATTCATGCTAGAATTGTATTAACCGGAAACATAATACATGTGTGAATACATAGACAAACATAACGTCACTAGTATGCCTCTACTTGACTAGCTCATTAATCAAAGATGGTTATGTTTCCTAACCATAGACATGTGTTGTCATTTGATTAACGGGATCACATCATTAGGAGAATGATGTGGTTGACATGACCCATTCCGTTAGCCTAGCACTTGATCGTTTAGTATATTGCTATTGCTTTCTTCATGACTTATACATGTTCTTGTAACTATGAGATTATGCAACTCCCGTTTACCGGAGGAACACTTTGGGTGCTACCAAATGTCACAATGTAACTGGGTGATTATAAAGGAGTACTACAGGTGTCTCCAAAGGTACATGTTGGGTTGGCGTATTTCGAGATTAGGTTTTGTCACTCCGATTGTCGGAGAGGTATCTCTGGGCCCTCTCGGTAATGCACATCACTATAAGCCTTGCAAGCAATGTGACCAATGAGTTGGTTACAGGATGATGCATTACGTAACGAGTAAAGAGACTTGCCGGTAATGAGATTGAACTAGGTATTGGATACCGACGATCGAATCCCGGGCAAGTAACATACCGATGACAAAGGGAACAACGTATGTTGTTATGCGGTTTGACCGATAAAGATCTTCGTAGAATATGTAGGAACCAATATGGGCATCCAGGTTCCGCTATTGGTTATTGACCGAGAATAGTTCTAGGTCATGTCTACATAGTTCTCGAACCCGTAGGGTCCGCACGCTTAACGTTACAATGACAGTTTTATTATGAGTTTATAAGTTTTGATGTACCGAAGTTTGTTCGGAGTCCCGGATGTGATCACGGACATGACGAGGAGTCTCGAAATGGTCGAGACATAAAGATTGATATATTGGACGACTATATTCGGACACCGGAAGTGTTCCGGACATTTTCGGAGAAAACCGGAGTGCCGGAGGGTTACCGGAACCCCCCGGGGAGAGATAATGGGCCACATGGGCCTTGGTGCAAAGAGAGAGGGGCGGCAGGGTGGGCCGCGCGCCCCCTCTCCCTCTGGTCCGAATTGGACTAGGAGGGGGGCGCCCCCCTCTTTCCTTCCCCCTCTCCCCCTTCCTTCCCCTCCTAGTAGGAGTAGGAAAAGGGGAGTCCTACTCCTACTAGGAGGAGGACTCCTCCTCCTTGGCGCGCCCACAAGGGCCGGCCGGCCTCCCCCCATGCTCCTTTATATACAGGGGCAGGGGGGCACCCTAGAACACACAAGTTGATCTATGGATCGTTCCTTAGCCGTGTGCGGTGCCCCCCTCCACCATATTCCACCTTGGTCATATCGTCGCGGAGTTTAGGCGAAGCCCTGCGCCGGTAGAGCATCATCATCGTCACCACGCCGTCATGCTGACGGAACTCATCCCCGAAGCTTTGCTGGATCGGAGCCCGGGGATCGTCATCGAGCTTAACGTCTGCTGAACTCGGAGGTGCCGTACGTTCGGTACTTGGATCGGTCAGATCGTGAAGACGTACGACTACATCAAACCGCGTTGTCATAACGCTTCCGCTTACGGTCTACGAGGGTACGTGGACAACACTCTCCCCTCTCGTTGCTATGCCATCACCATGATCTTGCATGTACGTAGGAATTTTTTTGAAATTAATACGTTCCCCAACAGTGGCATCCGAGCCTAGGTTTTATGCGTTGATGTTATATGCACGAGTAGAACACAAGTGAGTTGTGGGTGATACAAGTCATACTACTTACCAGCATGTCATACTTTGGTTCAGCGGTATTGTTGGATGAAGCGGCCCGGACCGACATTACGCGTACGCTTACGCGAGACTGGTTTTACCGTCGTGCTTTGCACACAGGTGACTAGTGGGTGTCTGTTTCTCCAACTTTAGTTGAACCGAGTGTGGCTATGCCCGGTCCTTGCGAAGGTTAAAACAACACCAACTTGACGAACTATCGTTGTGGTTTTGATGCGTAGGTAAGAACGGTTCTTGCTAAGCCCGTAGCAGCCACGTAAAATTTGCAACAACAAAGTAGAGGACGTCTAACTTGTTTTTGCAGGGCATGTTGTGATGTGATATGGTCAAGACGTGATGCTATATTTTATTGTATGAGATGATCATGTTCTGTAACCGAAGTTATCGGCAACTGGCAGGAGCCATATGGTTGTCGCTTTATTGTATGAAATGCAAACGCCCTGTAATTGCTTTACTTTATCACTAAGCGGTAGCGATAGTCGTAGAAGCAATAGATGGCGTAACGACAACAATGCTACGATGGAGATCAAGGTGTCACGCCGGTGATGATGGTGATCACGACGGTGCTTCGAAGATGGAGATCACAAGCACAAGATGATGATGGCCACATCATATCACTTATATTGATTGCATGTGATGTTTATCCTTTATGCATCTTATCTTGCTTTGATTGACGGTAGCATTTTAAGATGATCTCTCACTAATTATCAAGAAGTGTTCTCCCTGAGTATGCACCGTTGCGAAAGTTCTTCGTGCTGAGACACCACGTGATGATCGGGTGTGATAGGCTCTACGTTCAAATACAACGGGTGCAAAACAGTTGCACACGCGGAATACTCGGGTTAAACTTGACGAGCCTAGCATATACAGATATGGCCTTGGAACACAGAGACCGAAAGGTCGAGCGTGAATCATATAGTAGATATGATCAACATAATGATGTTCACCATTGAAACTACTCCATCTCACGTGATGATCGGACATGGTTTAGTTGATTTGGATCACGTGATCACTTAGATGACTAGAGAGATGTCTGTCTAAGTGGGAGTTCTTAAGTAATATGATTAATTGAACTTAAATTTATCATGAACTTAGTCCTGGTAGTATTTTGCAAATTATGTTGTAGATCAATAGCTTGCGTTGTTGCTTTCATATGTTTATTTCGATATGTTCCTAGAGAAAATTGTGTTGAAAGATGTTAGTAGCAATGATGCGGATTGGATCCGTGATCTGAGGTTTATCCTCATTGCTGCACAGAAGAATTATGTCCTTGATGCACCTCTAGGTGACAGACCTATTGCAGGAGCAGATGTAGACATTATGAACATTTGGCTAGCTCAATATGATGACTACTTGATAGTTTAGTGCACCATGCTTAAAGGCTTAGAATCGGGACTTCAAAGATGTTTTGAACGTCATGGACCATATGAGATGTTCCAGGAGTTGATGTTAATATTTCCAGCAAATACCCGAGTTGAGAGATATGAAGTCTCCAACAAGTTCTATAGCTAAAAGATGGAGGAGAATCGCTCAACTAGTGAGCATGTGCTCAGATTGTCTGGGTACTTCAATTGCTTGAATCAAGTGGGAGTTAATCTTCCAGATAAGATAGTGATTGACAGAATTCTCTAGTCACCATCACCAAGTTAGTAGAACTTTGTGGTGAACTATAGTATGCAAGGGATGATGAAAGCAATTCCCGAGCTCTTTGTGATGTTGAAATCGACGAAGGTAGAAATCAAGAAAGAGCATCAAGTGTTGATGGTTGACAAGATCACTAATTTCAAGAAAAGGGCAAAGGGAAAGAAAGGGGAACTTCAAGTAGAATGACAAGAAAGTTGTCACTCCCACGAAGAAGCCCAAAGCTGAACCAAAGCCTGAAACTGAGTGCTTACACTGCACAGGAAATGGTCACTGGAAGCGGAAATGCCCTGAATATTTGGTGGATAAGAAGGATGGCAAAGTGAACAAGGGTATATTTGATATACAGGTTATTGATGTGTGCCTTACTAGTGTTTATAGTAGCCCATGAGTATTTGATACTTGTTCGGTTGCTAAGATTAGTAACTCGAAATAGGAGTTACAGAATAAACAGAGACTAGTTGAGGGTGAAGTGATGATGAGTGTTGGAAGTAGTTCCAAGATTGATATGATCATCATCGCACACTCCCTATACTTTCGGGATTAGTGTTAAACCTAAATAAATGTTATTTGGCGTTTGCGTTGAGCATGAATATGATTTGATCATGTTTATTGCGATACGGTTATTCATTTAAAGTTATAGAATAAATTGTTATTCTGTTTACATGAATAAGACCTTCGATGGTCATACACCCAATGAACATAGTTTGTTGGATCTCGATCGTAGTGATACACATATTCATAATATTGATGCCAAAAGATGAAAAGTTAATAATGATAGTGCAACTTATTTGTGGCACTGTCGTTTGGGTCATATCGGTGTAAAGCGCATGAAGAAACTCCATAAAGATGGATTTCCGGAATCACTTGGTTATGAATCATTTGATGCTTGCGAACCGTGCCTTTTGGGCAAAGATGACTAAAACTCCGTTCTCCGGAACAATGGAACAAGCTACTGACTTATTGGAAATAATACATACCGATGTATGCAATCCAATGAGTGTTAATGCTCGTGGCAAGTATCGTTATTTTCTGACCTTCGCAAGATGATTTGAGCAGATATGGGTATATCTACTTGATGAAACATAAGTCTGAAATAGTTGGAAGGTTCAAAGAATTTCAGAGTGAAGTGGAAAAATCATCGTAACAAGAAAAAGTTTCTGCGATCTGATCGCGGAGACGAATATTTGAGTTACGAGTTTGGTCTTCAATTAAAATAATGTGGAATAGTTTCACAGCTCACGCCACCTGGAACACCACAACGTTATGGTGTGTCCGGACGTCGTAACCGCACTTTATTGGATATGGTGCAATCTATGATGTCTCTTACTGATTACCACTATTGTTTTGGGGTTATGCATTAGAGACAGCTGCATTCACGTTAAAAGGGCACCATCTAAATCCGTTGAGACGACACCATAAGAACTGTGGTTTAGCAAGAAACCCAAGTTGTCGTTTCTTAAAGTTTGGAGTTGCGATGCTTATATGAAAAACTTTTTCAACCTGATAAGCTCGAACCCAAATCGAAGAAGTGCGTCTTCATAGAATACCCAAAGGAAACTGTTGGGTACACCTTCTATCATAGATCCGAAGGCAAGATATTCGTTGCTAAAAATGGATCCTTTCTAGAGAAGGAGTTTCTCTCGAAAGAAGTGAGTGGGAGGAAAGTAGAACTTGATGAGGTAACTGTACCTTCTCCTGAATTGGAAAGTAGTTCATCACAGAAATCAGTTCCAGTGATTCCTGCACCAATTAGTGAGGAAGCTAATGATGATGATCATAAAGCTTCAGATCAAGTTACTACCGAACTTTGTAGATCTTCCAGATTAAGATCCGCACCAGAGTGGTATGGTAATCCTATTCTGGAAGTCATGTTACTAGACCATGATGAACCTACGAACTATGAGGAAGCGATGATGAGCCCAGATTCCGCGAAATGGCTTGAGGCCATGAAATCTGAGATGGGATCCATGTATGAGAACAAAGTGTGGACTTTGGTGGAGTTGCCCGATGATTGGCAAGCCATATTGTATAAATGGATCTTCAAGAGGAAGACAGATGCTGATAGTAGTGTTACTATCTACAAATCTCGACTGGTTGCAAAAGGGGTTTCGACAAGTTCAAGGTGTTGACTACAATGAGATTTTCTCAACTGTAGCGATGCTTAAGTCTGTCCGAATCATGTTAGCAATTGCCACATTTTATGAATTCTGGCAAATGGATGTCAAAACTGCATTCCTTAATGGTTTTCTTAAAGAAGAGTTGTATATGATGCAATCAGAAGGTTTTGTCAATCCTAAAGGTGCTAACAAAATGTACAAGCTCCAGCGATCCATCTATGGACTGGTGCAAGCATTTCGGAGTTGGAATATACGCTTTGATAAGTTGATCAAAGCATATAGTATTATACAGACTTGCGGTGAAGCCTGTATTTACAAGAAAGTGAGTGGGAGCTCTGTAGCATTTCTGATACTATATGTAGATGACATATTGTTGATCAGAAATGATATAGAATTTCTGGATAGCATAAAGGGATACTTGAATAAAAGTTTTTCAATGAAAGACCTCGGTGAAGCTGCTTACATATTGAGCATCAAAATCTATTGAGATAGATCAAGACGCTTGATAAGATTTTTTCAATGAGTACATACCTTGATAAGATTTTGAAGTAATTCAAAATGGAACAGTCAAAGAAGGAGTTCTTCTCTGTGTTGCAAGGTGTGAAGTTGAGTAAGACTCAAAACCCGACCATGGCAGAAAATAGAAAGAGAATGAAAAGTCATTCCCTATGCCTCAGTCATACGTTCTATAAAGTATGCTATATTGTGTACCAGACCTATTGTATACCTTGCTCTGTGTTTGACAAGGGAGTACAATTCTGATCTAAGAGGAGATCACTGGACAGCGGTCAAGAATAACCTTAATGAGGACTAAGGAGATGTTTCTCGATTATGGAGGTGATAAAAGAGATCATTGTAAAAGTTACATCGGTGCAAGCTTTTACACCGATCCAGATGACTCTAAGTCTCAATCTGGATACATATTGAAAGTGGGAGCAATTAGCTAGAGTAGCTCCGTGCATAGCATTGTAGACATAGAATATTTGCAAAATACATACGGCTCTGAATATGACAGACCTGTTGACTAAGCTTCTCTCATGAGCAAAACATGATCACACCTTAGTACTTTTTGGGTGTTAATCACATAGAGATGTGAACTAGATTATTGACTCTAGTAAACCCTTTGGGTGTTGATCACATGACGATGTGAACTATGCGTGTTAATCATATACAGATATGAATATTGGTGTTAAATCACATGGCGATGTGAACTAGATTATTGACTCTAGTGCAAGTGGGAGACTGAAGGAAATATGCCCTAGAGACAATAATAAAGTTATTATTTATTTCCTTATTTCATGATAAATGTTTATTATTCATGCTAGAATTGTATTAACCGGAAACATAATACATGTGTGAATCCATAGACAAACATAACGTCACTAGTATGCCTCTACTTGACTAGCTCATTAATCAAAGATGGTTATGTTTCCTAACCATAGACATGTGTTGTCATTTGATTAACGGGATCACATCATTAAGAGAATGATGTGATTGACATGACCCATTCCGTTAGCCTAGCACTTGATCATTTAGTATATTGCTATTGCTTTCTTCATGACTTATACATGTTCCTGTAACTATGAGATTATGCAACTCCCGTTTACCGGAGGAACACTTTGGGTGCTACCAAACGTCACAACGTAACTGGGTGATTATAAAGGAGTACTACAGGTGTCTCCAAAGGTACATGTTGGGTTGGCGTATTTCGAGATTAGGTTTTGTCACTCCGATTGTCGGAGAGGTATCTCTGGGCCCTCTCGGTAATGCACATCACTATAAGCCTTGCAAGCAATGTGACCAATGAGTTGGTTATAGGATGATGCATTACGTAACGAGTAAAGAGACTTGCCGGTAACGAGATTGAACTAGGTATTGGATACCGACGATCGAATCTCGGGCAAGTAACATACCGATGACAAAGGGAACAACGTATGTTGTTATGCGGTTTGACCGATAAAGATCTTCGTAGAATATGTAGGAACCAATATGGGCATCCAGGTTCCGCTATTGGTTATTGACCGAGAATAGTTCTAGGTCATGTCTACATAGTTCTCGAACCCGTAGGGTCCGCACGCTTAACGTTACGATGACAGTTTTATTATGAGTTTATAAGTTTTGATGTACAGAAGTTTGTTCGGAGTCCCGGATGTGATCACGGACATGACGAGGAGTCTCGAAATGGTCAAGACATAAAGATTGATATATTGGACGACTATATTCGGACACCGGAAGTGTTCCGGACGTTTTCGGAGAAAACCGGAGTGCCTGAGGGTTACCGGAACCCCCCGGGGAGAGATAATGGGCCACATGGGCCTTGGTGGAAAGAGAGAGGGGCGGCCAGGGTGGGCCGCGCGCCCCCTCTCCCTCTGGTCCGAATTGGACTAGGACGGGGGCGGCGCCCCCCTCTTTCCTTCCCCCTCTCCCCCTTCCTTCCCCTCCTAGTAGGAGTAGGAAAAGGGGAGTCCTACTCCTACTAGGAGGAGGACTCCTCCTCCTTGGCGCGCCCACAAGGGCCGGCTGGCCTCCCCCCTTGCTCCTTTATATACAGGGGCAGGGGGGCACCCTAGAACACACAAGTTGATCTACGGATCGTTCCTTAGCCGTGTGCGGTGCCCCCCTCCACTATATTCCACCTCGGTCATATCGTCGCGGAGTTTAGGCGAAGCCCTGCGCCGGTAGAGCATCATCATCGTCACCACGCCGTCGTGCTGACGGAACTCATCCCCGAAGCTTTGCTGGATTGGAGCCTGGGGATCATCATCGAGCTGAACGTGTGCTGAACTCGGAGGTGCCGTACGTTCGGTACTTGGATCGGTCGGATCGTGAAGACGTGCGACTACATCAAACCGTGTTGTCATAACGCTTCCGCTTACGGTCTACGAGGGTACGTGGACAACACTCTCCCCTCTTTTTGCTATGCCATCACCATGATCTTGCGTGTACGTAGGAAATTTTTTGAAATTACTACGTTCCCCAACAGGATGATCTTTCACGTTTGGAGTGGATCCTACGGGAATTCACTAAGAACACGCGGAAACACAAAGGGGAAACACGGGGAAAACGAGGGAGAGAATCACTAAACCGACATAGAATCAATCACATGAGTGCTAGATCACCGACAACATAGAGTAACATATGATCCACAATCAACCAAGGTAAGGATACAAAGGAACAGTTCTTCTCCATATGGAGGTCTTGATGGTCTTCCCTAGAAAGGGGTCTTGAATCCGCTTGGGGGATCTTCTCCGAAGAGGTCCTGAGCTCCGAGGAGAAGTAGCCAAGTGGATGAGCAAGGCTCTCACACAAAATATGAGCTAAACCTATGCTAACCCTCACTAGGAGGTGGGGCGTCCTATTTATAGTCTTAGTGCAAATGGAAGTCAAAGCGAAGGGGTACAAGGGCTCCAGCCCGCAGGTGCGGTCACTCAGGTGTCGGTCGTCCGGAAGGCGTCGGACGTACGGAGGCTCGGGACGGTCCGGACGTCCGGTCGGGCTCAGGCGTCCGTAGAATCAGCTCTGTCGTGGGCGCGTCGGACGTCCGGAGGGGGTCGGTCGTCCGGGGCTTCGTGACGGTCCGGACGTCCGGAGATCGTCGGTCGTTCGTGGTTTCGGCTTGGTTGCTTGTCGTCTGGTCGTCCGGGACGTCTCGGACTTCCGTAGATTTGGTTTGGGTGGCCAGGTACCGGACGTCCGGAAAGCTCGGTCGTCCGTGTCCTGGGACTCATCGGACGTCCGGACTTGGTCGGTCGTCCGACGCGTGTAGCTTCCACGGTAGCTCTTCTTCTTGTCCACCATGCTTGGGGTCCTCGCCGTCTTGGCTCTCGTATGTAGCTGTTCCGTGGCTCGCTCCCAGGCACCTGATCACACAGAGAGTTTTCGAATGAGGTAGTAGCCATGTCTCGTGAGTAGGAAGAGAAAGTTCGGAGAGGAGCGAGTTCACCTTATCTTCAATAGCCTTAGCTCAGGCTCGTGTCATGGGTCCTCTTGGTGCTTGGTGAGGCGACGGAAGGTCAATGGGGATGACCGAAGGATGCTCCGCATCAGAATGCCTCTTGCATGTCACACCAGATTACACTACTCTTCGTGTCTTTGGTTGCGCCTGTTGGCCCAACCTTCGTCCCTATAATACTCGTAAGCTTATGTTTCGTTCCAAAGAGTCGTCTTTCTTGGGTATAGTGCTCAACACAATGGTGTTAAATGACTTGATGTTGCAACTAGTCATGTCTACATCTCTCGCGATCTCGTGTTTGATGAAACGCAGTTTCCATTCGCCAAACGTCATCCCAATGTCGGTGCTCTTCTTCGGAAAGAAATCCTTCTCCTTCCATCCAGTCTTTGTCTGGGTAATGATAATTGTGATGATCATGTATTGGCTAATACTCCTAATCCTTTGCCTGAGTTTGATACAGAAAAAATTGCAGTTCCAATGGTGCAGAAATCGGTCACTTTTGTGCTGAAAACAGTGCTATAGATGAAGCAGCAGAGAACACAGGAAATCTGGTGCAATCTCCTTTGGGATCTGTGCTCCCGACTGTGTGAGACCCGACAGTATCTGCCTCGGGATCCTCCCCGTGCCAGGCTGATTGCTTCGCACCCCCGTGCCAACCCGACCCCGCCACGCTGTCACGTGCTGCGTCATCGGACCCCATGGGCTTGGTGTGCCAATTAGCGATCGGGGCCTTTTCGCCTGCGCGCTATGCGCCCACCCCATGGGTCTTCACCAGGCGGGCCCCGCACTCCACCACGGTCGCGCCAGGCGGGCCTGACACGCGCCCCGAGCTAGACCAGGCTGGCTCGCCCGGATCCTCTGTGGCGGTCTCCTTGACTTCGGCGCATGCGCATGCCACAGACGATCCCGGCAGCCCTGACGCGCCTGCCTCCTCGGGATCGGGCCCTGACGCGCATGCCTCCTCGGGATCGGCTGGATCTGCTGCCGCGGTCCCTGCCATCCCTGATGGATCTTCTACGCCTTCTCCTGAGCCTTCCACGCTGCCTCACACCCGCCTTCGTACAGGAACCCTTGCACCTATTGATTATAAAACAAAATATGGTTTAATTGCTTCCGATGCTATTACAGGGGAACCACACACTGTTTCTCAGGCTCTTGCTGATCCGAAGTGGAAACTTGCCATGCGTGAGGAGTTCGGAGCACTTCAGAAAAAATCGTACTTGTCATCTTGTTCCCTTCCCTCCAGGTACAAACCTAATTGATTGCAAGTGGGTTTTTCGCATCAAGCGACGGTCAGATGGTTCCATAGATCGCTACAAAGCTCGTCTTGTTGCAAAAGGATTCAAGCAAAGGTACGTCCTTGACTATGAGGACACATTTAGTCCGGTTGTTAAAGCCGTCACTATTTGCCTTGTTTTATCCATAGCTATCTCTCGAGGTCGGTGCCTTCATCAGCTAGATGTACAGAACACGTTCCTTCATGGTGTTCTAGAAGAGGAAGTTTACATGAAGCAACCTCCTGGGTTTGTTTATCCTGATAAACCATTTCATATCTGTAAACTGGATAAATCGCTCTATGGACTGAAGCAAGCTCCAAGGGCATGGTATTCTCACCTCAGCTCCAAACTGCACACTCTTGGATTTGTTCCCTCCAAGTCTGATACTTCATTATTTATTTACAACGAATCCAACATTGTTATCTTTGTGCTTATTTATGTTGATGACATCATTGTCACTAGTTCATCTAATGAGGCAGTAACAGCTCTCCTGAAAGACTTGCAGTCAGATTTTGCTATCAAAGATCTCGGCGACCTGCACTTCTTCCTTGGCATTGAGGTCAAGAGGAATCAGGAAGGTGGTCTTCACCTTTCTCAAAAAAAATATGCCACTGATCTTCTGAGCAAGGCAGGGTTGCAGGGCTGTAAACCATCACCAACACCACTCTCCAGTTCAGAACAATTGTCTCTTGCAGAGGGTGTTCCTTTGAGTCAAGAGGATGGCACCAAATATAGGAGTTTGGTAGGAGCACTTCAGTACTTGACACTTACCAGGCCTGACATTTCTTTTGTAGTGAATAAAGTACATCAATTCCTTCATGCACCTACTTCTACTCATTGGACTGCGGCCAAACGTATACTCAGATATGTCAAGAACACATTAAGTGTTGGGTTAACCTTCACCAAGTCAACCTCCACACTGGTTAGTGCCTTCTCTGACTCTGATTGGGCAGGCTGCTTGGATGATAGGAGGTCTACATGTGGATTTGCGGTCTTCTTTGGACCCAATTTAATTTCTTGGTGTGCAAAGAAACAGGCAACTGTATCAAGATCAAGTACTGAGGCAGAATATAAAGCACTGGCAAATGCTACAGCTGAAATAATATGGATTAAAGCTCTACTTAGAGAACTTGGCATATGTTATACACAAACTCCATGTCTCTCATGTGATAATATTGGTGCAACATATCTTTCTGTTGACCCTGTCTTTCATGCAAGAACCAAACATATTGAGATTGACTATCATTTTGTGAGAGAAAGGGTTGCTAGCAAGGAATTGGAGATTTGGTCCATTCCCTCAAAGGACCAAGTTGCAGATGGTTTCACAAAAGCTTTGCCCACAAGATCATTTGAAGAATTTAAGCATAATCTAAACTTGAGAAGTTCCGATTAAGGGAGGATGTTAAACACATATCTTGTACAGGTTAGCGTGTAGTTTTGTAAGACACTATGAGGCCTTGTGGCTCATGGCATGGTAGTTAGGAGGTTTGTCATTTTTGTGTTTTATCTCTCTTATCTCCTAAACCTCCTATAATATCTATGATTTCTACATATGCTTCACCAATCATGTACATCTGTGCCAGAGAAAATTTATACTCTTCAGGTGCCCCAGACATCTGGAAATATTTGTTGCACTGCGGAATCCATCCCATCGGGTCTTCTCCCTGAAATTTAGGAAAATCCGATTTAGGGCCATTAGTGACTGCCTTCATAAACTAGGTCTACATGTCTTGTTCATATGTGCGAAAATATCCTTGCAACATTTTCCTCTCTCAGTTTTGGTAAAACTGTTGGAATGATGGAGTGTGTATTTGACCATGAGCCTGCCTTGGAGTTCCCCTTTCTGATAGCAGATCATGCACTGGATAACCTGGTGGTACTGTTGGTCTAGTCACTTTGACAGGAGGTAAGTTTTGGTGTTGGATTTTTTCAGACTGCTTAGTGAGTGCCTTTTCTATCTCCAATTGCTTCTTCAGGTATTCATTTCTAGCTTGTCATGCTTGCATTTTAGCATGAGATAGGCTTGGCGATTTTACCTGTTCACTAGTCCGTATTTCCGGTGTTTCTCTCTGTTCTAAGCAACCTTAGGAACTAAAGAGTGCAAAACCAAATTCATGCATGCCATCTGCTTCCCCAACTGAAGGACATCTTGTTCAACTCCGCCAACATGTGCGCAGTTCTCACTCTGTTTAGAACTAATTGACTGAACATCCTCCTGTAGTTTCGACACTTCTGATCTGACTGTCTCACTATCCTTCTGATATAGGCCAAAATCCTCACGCGGGACAAGACTTCCTGCACATCAGCATCATAGATTGTCTTGGATCTACCCATCGCCCTGATCCAGAGAAGGGAGGGGAAATTTTACCATTGTATGCACGATAACCAGCCTCTAATCTTTAGATCCTGCCGCTACCAGCGATCCACGTCACCAAAGTTACATGGATGAACGATGGACGTGGAATTTTACCACACAGGAAGGATCCCTGCGCAACCACTCCATGCTAATGATCTGTACCTGATCACTCACCGCCTCCTGCATCGTTCGAGATCTGTCGCCGCCGCTCGCGCCAGTGAAGAAACTCCGCCACCATACAATGCCATAGCTGGTAATCACCGCCGTCGTCGCACATGAGGGGTTAGGGTGGGATTTCGCCCCTCTGGGAGATTTTTTTGCTGGGAAATTCAGACAGCTTTATTGAGTAAACGCATTCTTGGAACAATCAGCCAAAAGGCTGGACACCAAGAAGCTAGGGGTCTCGTCAAGCCAACTATCGGTCACGTTAAGTGTGCAAGCACGCTTTGCACACAAGTGAGCCGGGAGATTAGCTGACCTGTTTACATGTTGAATAGCTAAAGATGAAAATTGAACACTAAGCTCTCCAATCTCTAAAAGTAAAGGAGCCACAATCGAACGAGAATTGTGGCGAGTAGTCCAGAGTGTCACCAACTCCAAGCAATCGACTTCCATTATCACCTGCGAGAATCCACGGAGAGATGCAAACCGAACTCCATCTCGCAGAGAAAGTCCTTCCATGATCAAGGAATCCGAGATCCCCACATGTGGCTTGCACCAGGCACCGAGTAGAGCCGAAGGAGAACGAGCAATGCCTCCCGCTCCTCCCCTGCCATCAGCCAGATTGAGAGCTCCATCGGTTGTGATCTTTACAAAACCATCATCAGGAGGTCGCCACCCGAAGCCTGGCAAGACCAGCGTGTCCTTGCGCGGCAAGTGAAGGAGTGCGATGGCTTCCTTAGTAGCTCGTATCGTCGTTGTAGGGTCCCTTCCTTCGTCACCGTGCTTGATACGATTCCGGGAGTGCCAGATAGACCACATAATAGTGGTGACCTTGGCACGATCATCATCAGTAGACCGCGGGTCACACAAGATGTTGCGAGCCCACGAGTCCGGATGTAGACGAGGAAGCCGGAGTCCAAACCATGCACACGCCTCCTCCCAGAAGCGTTTAGCATGCGAGCAATGAATCAAAGCATGTTCCAGATCCTCGTCCATAGCTAGACATACTTTGCATCTGCGAATTTCTGCAATATGTCGATAGTTGAGAGTAGCTTCATCTGGAAGAATCACGCGAAGAACTCTCCACCAAAACACTCTCACTTTTGGGATAACATTCAGTTTCTACAAGGCTTTCCACATCTATTGATCATCATTTGAGGTACCGGTAGCCGCCCCTTCATCTAGAGCCAAACGCTCGTTCTGATTCATAAGAGCACGGTACGCCGACTTCACAGTGTAGTTGCATGTTCTTTCGAATGCCCAAGCAAGACAGTCATCACCTCCCCCTTGCCGGACAGGAATATTAAGAATGGACTCAGCATCCGGGGCAATGAAAGTCTCCCTAACCACCTCATGTTTCCAAGACCAGTTTGATGTATCAATGAGGTCTGCCACCCTCTGTTCTGTGGCCTTGATGTAGGTGACATGGATATAGTGCCTGGAATCCATTTATCGGTCCAGACCTCGATTGTGCTACCATCTCCAACACGGGAAATCAAGCCACATCGTAGGGCTTCTCTTCCTGCTATAGGTGACTTGGAGACTTTTTTACTCGAGCCGTTGTCGAGGAACTAGTGCTCTGATTACCAATTTGTTAGGTCCTAGTACTTGTTTCTACGGGTTCCTGTTGACAGGTCAAGGGAGTTTCTGGTGTAAACAAGATCAGATCTGAGTATAATTGGGGAACAAGTAAGAACTTTCGTATAGAGTGTCAGCCATGTTGGCCTTTGGAATATTTCCAGAATGGAGAAGATGCCATCGCCAGCCACATCCCGGCTGTTAAGTACGAAAGGGTTTTACCGCTACAGTGAATAGTAAACAGAGCAAGCTACAATACAACGGCAAAGTAAATCCAACAGTGGCTACGAGTCAAAGAGGAAGGAACCATTGAAGGGCATTGCATCGCCCGAATGGGTATTATAGGTTCTGCTACCGCTAACTGAACTTGACGACAGTATTGACCGAAGGTGTGCTTTCGGTAGCCTAACAATTGGGCAAGACCACTGTGTCATCCAGACGCCCAACGATGTGCTAGCAAGGGAGCATGATCCGGAAAATGTCCCTATGCATCCCATGCCTATTGGTTCATCTCTGTTTATCTCACAATGCTTCTAGGTTGAGGTCAGGGATTAGCTCGTGAGGGAAGTGGATATCCGAAGAGGGTTGAGGGAAAATACTCGGACGGTAAACTGAAATATAAAGCATGCAGACACTTTTCTTGCTAGCAATCACATCTTCGTGGTGTATCCGATGTTATTGATAGCCATTTGTTGTTTACATCTGCTCCTAGTACTGCACAAATCTTATGCTTCAATGCCTTCTACAAAATGCACGGATGCACTATTCGTGCTAGGTGTGCATAAGTACCATCTTCAGTGACAGGCACCTCAGCCTACTCCTTTACCTTCATTTTTGAAAATAAGAATGTGGACAGATAATGAAAATATATTCTAAAATGGTTTTTTAGTATCACCTCTGGAAATTGATGCTCGAATAAATATAATCATGCCAACTAAAACAATTTTGGAAAAAAAATATGATAAGATGAGATTTGGTACAAGAAATAAATGTCATCTTGACGTGCAAAGATTACATTCACCATGTACAAAGACATAAACAAATAAAAAAATACATTTCTAACTTCGTCGCAGCTTATGTCTTCACATTACCAGTTGATGGTCTTGTTTGGAAACAATATGGAGCCACAGAGTATCGGTTTGTGTATTGTAGTGAGGATATTCCTTGGGCATTTCAGAGCATGTTCCTATCTTTTTCAGAAAAGAGCCCACCTATTTCACCTCCGATCTTTATTGCCGGCATTTTCAAGTACTTCTGTTTCTGGAACAAGATATCCCTATATTATTATTTTTCTCTATATATCTTCCAAACAAGATGAGTTTGATCTAGAACATTTTTACAGATCTACAGATTATCACCTCCACTGTATACATACTACAGAATTCGTCGAAACTTTTACACATGGTTTCCATTTCCACGGAGAGTAGCTTCGATATGATATAACCGGGCTCGCGCAAACTTGAAATATGCAAATTGGCTGACCGCATATGCTCCTGAACGCAGCAAGTTGGTGCTGTGCCCAGGAACTTAACTGCAATCTGAAGTCCCATTTGCTCTACACATTATTTGTACAATATATGCCAGCTACAGCAAAGACTAGGCACAAAATTAGAGGGGGGACAGAACTAGCTACGACTCCCTACTTGATGCCGCGGCGCCGTCGATAGTTTACACTAGCTCATACACTTCTCTGGTAACGAGGCTTCAGGGAAGATGGCGGCCACGTCTCCTCGTGAAGCGCCTTCGGACCGGCAGATTCGACATTTGCGCTGCCTGGCCACGCGAGAGGGGTCAGCTGCTGCTGATATGAGTCGGTGTTGTCGGATACGCCGAGCCTGATGATGAACGTGGCCGTGCAGCCTCTTCCTGCTCCTTCACTGTCCAGCCAGATGTGCCCTCCCATCAGACTAACAAACCTGCATAGGATTTTCAGAACGGTTTCCTGAGTTTTAGAACGAGTGGTTCACTAGTTAGTTAAGAACCCCTCCATGACACAAATATATATACTCCCTCCGTAACTCAATATAAGACGTTTTTTGACAGTCATAGACTCTAAAACGTCTCATAAAAAGTTACACGGCAGTACATCTTTGTGTGCTGCTTCAAGAGAAGCAGAATTACCAAGCACAATAACATACACTCTAGAGGGTCTACAAGTAAGGAGATCGAGACGTGATAGTGATCTACCTCCTGCAAATGGCAAGGCCAAGGCCACTACCACTGTATCCTTGGGTACCTCCAGGCTGAGTTTGAGCGAATTTTGTGAATACATGGGGTAGATCCTGAGGGCTAATGCCACAGCCTGTATCCTTTAGCTGCAATAGAAAAATAACAGAGGCTTTAATAACCAGGAAAATCGCTAAGTAATTAAATGATGATTGCACATCAGTTTTACAGTTACATAATGTTTTTGATCAACCAGTTCTCTTGAAATCCATCATGTTTCTGTGGCATGTTCATGATCTGTAAGCATAAATAAAACCTTTTCTTTATTTTAGTAATATTCCCAGGAGCACTGTTAGCAGCTAAACCAGAGTTCTAGTCATGTCAGTATGCGTTCTTTTCTGATGAAATGTTCTCCTAACTGAATCTGATGGAAGTTTTTGTTGTTAATCTTAACATCGCTCATGCATAGTTGAGAACACGATGGGTTGGTTTGGGCTTCTCATCTCATGTACCACTGCTTCATGTTTCCATTTATAATGATGTGTGGTTTTTCGGCTAATTCAATCTTGGTCTCTGTTTGCTCTCTGTTTTTGCAAGAAAGATGCAACAGAAGATGGCCCTCATGGTATAGCCACATAGGGAGAACTGGAAAAACATCTGGACCTAGACAGTCATATGGACAACTTGAAGATGACTTGACCAAACAGTCCAGCCGAGATTTCAGATGTGCCTCGAGCCCAGAGCCCAATAGTGATAAGTAATGGTCAGAAGTGGCTAATTTCATACATCATATGTTGAGCAAAGGTATCTCCAATGACTGAAGATGCACAGGGCATTTAAGTTGTCTTGTATTTAGATCTTGATTTCTGAATCCTATGGCGAGAATATGAGCTCATAGCCTTGACAAGAAAAATCGTTCACACAAATCTCTATAGTAGTTACCTGAACTTTCAAATAGAAATGGTCATCACTTGCAGCTGGATGGAAATCTGGGGTTCTGAACTCTCTTAAAGAATCAGGCTTGAGAACGGAAGCTAGAAGCGTAATGTGGCCCTCCTTGGTGAACTTAACAGCATTACCGGAGATATTTAGGATAGTTTGCATTAGCCTCTTTTCGTCGCCAATAGCACATAATGGTAAATCTGGCGCTAACATAACCGACATAGACAGCCTCTTGATAGCTGCAATTGGTCTTATGAAACCCATCACCTGTAACACCAACGAAAATTTTCAGACAAGTGAAGTATGCATACAGACTTTATTTATAGAAAAGCAGAGGATAATACAGCGACCTCTTTGAAAACAGCATGAAGATTGAATGCTCTGATCTCCAATTCAAGGCTGCGATCCTCAAGTTTGGAAAGATCCAACACATCATTGATAAGTGTTGCTAGAAGATTGCTGCTTTTCAATACTGTTTCCACCATTAAACGCTGCTCAGGGGTGAGTTCAGTTTCCAAGAGCAAGGATGAAAGAGCTATGATTGCATTCATTGGTGTTCGCATTTCATGATTCATAACAGCTAGGAAATCATTCCGAGCACGGATGGCCATCTCAGCCTCTCGTCGAGCTAAATCCAGGGCAACATTTTGCTCCATTAGTAAATCGCGTGCACGCATGGACTCTTCAAGAATAGCTGCATGAGAGAGTGCAACTGCTACCTGAAAAAAATAGGGAAAAAATCTGCTTCAATATCATTTCATGATAATGTATCCGTGTTAGACCCTATCTATTAATCTTGGTATCGTTCGGTTTCAAGGAAACATAGATTTTTTAGAATGATCTGATGTATTTGCAGAAGCATTAGAACAATTCGTAGTTGTGAATACATAAAACATGTCCCAGTTGAAGAGTCTCTATCGGTCAAAGCATCACATGCATACGCATTTAACAACATCTTAAACACCATTCACTCCTATGAACATCTATATTATAAATAACCAAGGGAAAAGAAGTGGCATTGTGTTCGAGAAAAAAGAGGCGGCATTAACCTGATCGGCGACGACCTCAACAAGCTCCAACTCATGCACGTGCCAGTTCCTTGCACTATCAGATGGAAGCATCAGAACCATAATAGCATAGCTTTTTGCTGAAAGCTCTGGCCAGTCATTTATTTGGAAGTTTGAAAGATTTAGAAGAGGTACTCGCACTGCAGCCACTTCTGGTGGAACATATCGTCCCGCAAGAGGCCGAATCCGTGCCAAAGGGGATGTGTGCGGTATTATAATTGCTCGATTGCTACTGAAAACCTGGTTGATAACAGGAAGATTAATTGATATAGATGACCCAACAGTGATTTGGTGGCGCAGAGTATGCGAAAGCTGGAGACTTGAACCACTCCTTGACGGCATCCACAGGGCACACTCTTCCAGACCCAAGGTTCTTCCTAGCTCCACAATGGTAGTCTTCAAAATCGTATGTCTGTCGAGCGTGCTTCTGATTTCATGAGTTAGCATCCTAACATGCCTCCCGGTCTCTTCCTGCGTCCTTATCAAGCCCATCTCCCAATCAAGCTCCTCAGCCTTATTCTTCAGGAACAGCTCCCTCGTTTTGACACTCAGCAGGTCAGGGATGATGTGCACAAGCATCAAAGCCGTCGCGCAGGAAACGACGGCCGTCGAAACCTTGGCGACCGTCATGACCATGGCCACGGTCTTCGTGTGTGTGGTGAAAGTCCACAGGTTTATGAGGTGGGTCGCTCCACAGAGGACTATGAAGGCACCAAACTGGATCAGGACCCATCTGTACGGGAAGAAGGACGACTTCTTCACGAAGTAGATGAGCTCCAACGGGATGGAGAAGTAGGCGAGCGCTATGAAGAAGTCGGAGATGTACTGGTACTTGATGAGCAGCTCGTCCGTCGGCCACAGCGGCTCGATGCAGTCGCATCGTTCCATCGCCGAAGGTTCAGCACCGCATCAGTTGTCACAACATTCCCTGCGGAAGAGCAAATGCAGAAATTAGTTACCATGCTCAACCCACTCATACACATTGCTGGAACTCCAACAACACTACAACAGGTTCATATATCACTTTAAAGTAACAGGAATTATGTACTCCCTCCGTTCCTAAATATTTGTCTTTCTAGACATTCAAATGGACTACAATATACGGATGTATGTAGACATATTTTAGAATGTAGATTCACTCATTTTACTTCGTATGTAGTCACTTGTTAAAATCTCTAGAAAGACAAATATTTAGGAACGGAGGGAGTAATAATAACATAAATAACAAAAATAGGACTGGAAGTTGGTGAACACAACACATATAGCATAGGAGTAGAGCGCCCAAACACACAACAAGAGGCAATCGCCCATCTGCAAGTGGTTCTTAGCTCATGATCACGCTTGCCTTCCACTGGCATCTCTGAATTTCGAGAAGTCTTTCCTGAATTTCAGCGCTCCCGTCGCATTTCAGCACCGCGTGTCACTTGAAACCACTTGCCCTTTCCCCACTCGACATCAACACGCAGCACGGCACAGTACCCGCCCGAAGCCGGCAAGCGATCGGAGCGAAGAAGGCTCTGCGACGGCGACCGGAAGGTGCCGCCTCTAGCAGGGACGCCTCCCCGCGCGCCTGCCCCCAAGAATCAGCCCCTCCGCCTCAACCCTTGACCACAACAAGCCAAAGAAAAGAAAACCCAGATCTGCCCAGCTTGGCGGAGCTGGGAGGGGAGCAGGGGCGGGCGGTAGGGTACCTCGGTCGGCGGCTCGACGCCGGGAGCTGCCGGAAGGTTGTACGGCGGGGGAAGGCGGGTAGGCAGGGCGAGGAGGAAGCGGCGCTGAAAAGGGAAGGAAGGGAGGGAGGGAGAGGGAGCCAGATGCGCGGACAGACGGACGGACGGACGGGGGGAGGGGCAGTGAAGTCGTCACCGTCTACCACGGACGGCACCACCCCCACCCCACCCCACCCCACCCCACCCCGCACGGGTGCAAAGCAGAGCAGCGGAAAAAGAAAGGAAATGCGGAGTCCAACCGCGGCCGTTGCACGCGCCCGTGCCGTGGTCTTTCTTTTCGCTCCCGCTTTTGTCCCCGCGCCGCCGAAGCTGCCAGGCGTCGGCGGCCGCGGGACGCAGCAGGTCGGCAGCGAGCGAGACGGCTGGCTGGCTGGCGCGGGTGTTCACGCGGGGCGGGATGACACGCTGACAGCGGCCGCGGGCGAGGGCGTACGGTGCACTACAGGCGCGGTCGCCGTTGCCGTTGCCGTTGCCGTTGCTGCCGGCGGGGAATGGCCGGATCAGAGCATGGAGGAAACAATGCCTTTGAAACGGATTTCGGATACGAGGATATTTCCGACGTGGATCATCTAAGTGCGAGAAAAACGAGTTTGGCTGCAAACGGGGAGCGCATGGCTCCACGAATTTGCAACCGGGTACTCACGTGTATTCGTTTTGTCAAAAATTATTGTTGTTTTTTAAAAATTGTCACTGTTTTGTCAAAATCAACACTGTTTTGTAAACATTGTGGGTATTCACATGAAGACCCAAGAATACCCATAGCGCCGCCCCTGGGTGTGCTGGCTCGCATCGCCACGAATCTTTAAGCAGCCAGGCTGAGTGCGCTGCAAAAGGGATGCAGCACGCACGCGAGGGAGCAACGCGAAATCGAGTGAAGATGGCAGAAGATGGAAATCTCGCACTCGCTCCGCACTGACACATAGACCATTCGGTTCTCATCGACAGCTTCTAGGTTCGGAAGGGCACCGCCACGGTTGCGACATCTATGCGCCCCCGCCGCTAGTTGCGTCCCTGTCGCGTGGTGCTCCTACAGTACTGCGAGGCAGAACTGCTCCGACATGGAGAAGAGGCTGTCTGCCTCATCGACTACGGCGTCAACGACCATCGCCTCCTCCTCCTCCATGGGCTGCACATCCTCCTCCATAGGTTGCTCCTCCTCCTAGACCTTCGCTTGCGCCATGGGTTGACGTCCTCCTCCACCTTCGCCTCCTCCTCCGTGCTTGGCTCCAAAGAAAACGGAAGTTGGCCAGCCATAATGCGGGTCAGCTGACACCGATCGTCCAGACCTCTTACGATCTCCATGGTTGACGAGCCCGATGGTCACATGGTCTCCACTCGTGCAATCAAATTGCACTTCATGAGGGTGCTGGAGATGATGTACCACCTATGCGCTAGCAACTTCGCATTGTAGTTATGGATCATGTGCAAATCGTACGTAGAACACAAAGTTCTTTTGCTCATGAAAGGAAGCATGCATGTTTTGCCAAATGATCAAGCCCCTTGCCTCATGCCTAGAAAGTAGATACGACCTTCCATACATCGCACGACAACGCATCCTCCATCACCGAGTACCCCGCCATAGTTTTACTCTAGAAAAC
Source organism: Triticum dicoccoides (assembly GCF_002162155.2). NCBI lineage: Eukaryota > Viridiplantae > Streptophyta > Magnoliopsida > Poales > Poaceae > Triticum > Triticum dicoccoides. Next base: position 27,301,183 of record NC_041387.1, read on the forward strand.
AACAAGAAGGTAAAAAATAAATCTCAATGACATTTGACCAAACACTGCCAGACGTGGTGACCACCATGGACGGCAATGGCAGACAACGGAGGGTAACTAGCTGCGGCCAGATCCTGGGTGGACGGCAATGTCCAAGGTGAGCAAGAACGTGGGTGGGGCTGCGGACGCCCGTGGATGCCTGAGCGGCGGTCGGATAGGTACATCGGTGGCGGCGGGCGAGGAGGGTGCAGATGCAAAGTGGTGGTGGGGGGGAGGGGCAGGGACAGTGTGTAAGAAAAGTGGATCGAGAGGATGGTTTGAGTGGTCCATCCGAACTCCCGCAAAATCCTCTCCCTCAGCTTGTTTCCGGTTTGTGGAAATTCAAACAACCAAACGTGTCAATGGACCAATGAGGTACCTCATTGAATGATAGATTATGTCCGGACATGATCAAACGATTACATATGTTTTGAAGGTCGACGGAGATGCCATGGCACATTATTAAGAAACAGTATAATGGGGCGAGCTAGGAGCCACCACAGTGATTTGGCGTTCTCCACCATCGGATCACTCTTATAAACGTTCAGGATCATTGCTCGATCATCCCACTTCCCCACAGGCGCTAATTAAACGAGTACACCATTCTGATCCACTTGAGTAACCGTCTCACGGGCCGCTCCTCCGCGGAACGAGCTCGGCTTCACGTGGGTAATCGGGCCGTAGAGGTTGAAGGCCCATGAGGACCACCCGATTCTTTCTTTCCCAGCCTGATTCCTTCCTTCGTCGGTTTGTCCAATCTCTAGCTCTATCCCGAGTTTCTCACCTTCTCAAAGCTACGCCGCCGCCGCCCTCAAAAATAAAATGCTGCGCCGCCGCCGTCGTCATGTGTCCCGGCGGCGAGATTATATTGCCGCTGTACTTCGACATCGGCGCCCTGTATTGTTCCTCCGCAGCCCCCATGGTGGGTCCCTTCTTTCCCATTTGTTCCCTGCTGCGTTCCTTCATGGCGGTTGCGGTGGCTGCACGTGCCACCGGCGTCCATCCTTGGGCGTCCTCCACCGGCGGCCGCCTCCATGCCCTTGCAGCTGTAACACCAAGTCATATCCGCGCCCTTTCCCATTCTGTACGACGCCTTCAGAACGTGCAAAGAATAAACCGTCTCCGGCTCCTAATTATCTCCTCGTATATAGGTCGACCGTCTCCCTCCTGTTACCACTATCTCCTGTTCATCCTCACAGCGGCGACGGAATTTTGCATGAAATTGTCCAAGTGACGAAAGATTTTATTCAGTTTGTGCAAGGTTGTGCCTATTTTGGACCATCTCGGAATTGATTTTCGAAATGAGTAAGTGCTGCTGATGTGGTCATCCGTACAGTTTTTATCATGATCATGCTAATGTTAGATTTGTGCTACTATTAGAAATATTTCGTTGTTTTATCCTTTACTCTGATAGATGTGATCTCACGTGCAGAGTGCTCTTTGTTTATACTTTTTGACTAAACCAAGGTTTGTTTCCTTTGCTATTTTTTTTCAAGTTTCTACGTATTACTCCTGAAAGTGCTGATGCTCTCAGTTTATTGCTGCAAGTGTTTTGTCCCATTTTTTAGAGTCTATGTGCAGACTTAATTCCTGAAAGTAGATGTTCTTTTTGCCGGGCACAAATTACATTTACGTGGAGTACAAGCTTAGTTCCCATGTCTCACCATTCTTCTCCTTTTCAAGATTTAGGACTTAATTTGGTTAAGAAAGCTTGACTGAAGTGCTGTGTACTAAGTATTTATGGCCTGATCTGCCGTTTTTAAGCTTCTGAGACGTAAGTCCTATTTTTGACAAGTAGTTCAGGTCTTCAGGATAATGCTGAAGATGAAGCCGTTTGCTCGATAACGAGGGCCATGTAGATGCCTGCATTACTTAGCACTGTGATGTTGCTTTTTGTTTGGAGCTAAGAACGTCATTAAATTTTACTTGCTGACGGACTCAGATCCAAATGTCTACATTCCTCAGATCCATTAACTCAACATTGTTTTCCAGTGGAGCTAATTTGTTTACTTGCTGACAGACTCACATCCAAACGTCCACATTCTGCGTAACAGAATGCAACTTAATTGTCCAATCTGTGCCGCAGTTGAGATTATGATTTGTCATGGTCTTAGTGTATCACTGGGATTCACCGTTACCAACCACCGCTTATGATAGGTTTGTCTATTTAACTATATAAAATGTTAAAGCTTAGAACTGCTATCTTGGAAACATACATATGTGGACTAATCCAAGTTATTCAATTTTTCTCAGTTGATTGTACTCTTTGAGTTTTTTTCTAAATAGTTTAATTATTTGTTGTCGAGGACGGGCGCGGCAAAGCGCGCCTTCATGTTCTAGTAGGAAACGTTAGAGCAACTCTAGCAGACCCCGCAAAATCCTGACTCGCAAAACGTGTTTGCAGTTCGACGTAAAATTCATTTGCGGGTCGAGAACGAGCGCGGCAGATCAGAAACCGTAGATGAAACTCCATAACTTGAAAAAACAAATTCGTGGGAGAAATTGCACCATAATAGTTCATCATCACATACTACATATATTAGTTCATCACCTGATCAAACACTACAAACATTAGTTCATACTACATACTACATTAGTACTAGTACTAGAGGTGGTGGGGATCTCATGGCGGCGAGCTCGCGGCCATGGACGACACCATGGAGGAGCTCAATCCTCCTCGCCGAAGATGCCGAGGTCGATGTACTTCTCCCTCTGCTCCTCGCAGATGCGCCGCCACTCGTCGTCCTTCTCCTTGGCGGCGAGGTTGGCCGCGACCGCCTGCTTGAAGACGAGGTCTTCGAGCTCTTGGTGGTGGCGATGTCGCTCCGCCTCCTCACGCAAGCTCCACTCGGCAATGGCGGCCGCGATCGCGTCAACATCGGCGACGAAGTCCTCCGGCCCGATGACTCCGCGGTTGCGGAGCTCCTCGGGCTCCAGCTTCACCGCGACCTCCTCTGGCTCCTTCGGCTCCTCTGACCACTCCCTCTTCACGGGGAGAAGGCCCGCGTCGGAAGAGGAGGAGCTCCCGGCGTACGAAGAAGATCTCGCCGCCGAGGACGAGCCCGCGGCCAAGGACGTCGTATGGCCGCGATGACGGTCGTACTCGTCAGTCTCCTGGACGCGGAAGCTCGGCGGCGGCGAGAGGCCGCGGTTGGTCCACTTCCTTGCCCCGCGCTTCCTTGTGCCGTCCGACCGGACGCGCCGCTCGCGCTCAGGGTCGCTGCCATCTCCGGATCTGTTCCCGGAGCCGCGTTCGAAGCTCCACATGCGGCCCCACATGACGGATGGAGGCGGAAGGGACTCGTCGGCGGCGAGAAATGTGCGGTGGGGAGTGGGGGGTTTCGCGAGGAGGCGGCGCCAGGGGGATAGGGTGTCGACCCGTAAACGCATGGCGAACCCGTAGAAATAGTGGTCGGGGCGTGCGATTTGCGGGCCGCGCATAATTTTTTGCGGGCCGAACGAGTATGCGGGCTCTGTTCTGGCCAGAAAATCGGGCCGAGCCCGTATACTCGCCGGAATTATGCGGGTCGGGGCTTTTTGTAGGGTGTGCTAGAGTTGCTCTAAGGCGTCCGCCCGCCTGATATTTTAAATTTTTTAGCGGGAGCGAGGGGGGGAGGAGGGTTTGCACATGCAACGCGGTAGATAGCTCCGGCAGAGCAGGTGATTAGCGTTCACTTTTCAGGGCGGTAGGCTAGCACATCAACTTTGACCTGGAAAGTTAGAGCCTTGACGCGTAATCACTACGGTGGTACTAATAGTAGCGATCACTAGCCAAACTAACGCAGGCAGACACATGACACTGATGACAGCTACCGGCTACCGGCTACTGTTATCTTTGTCTCCTTTCCCCCCGTGATAATCATGGTGTTCTCTCTGTTCCAAGGCACGCGAGCGCGACAGCCGGCCGCCTCAGACGCCCAAATCCTTTTTTGTAGGGGCAAGCGCTCCACTTGTTTTTATTTTACTTATTTTTTACGTCGGCGTCAAAGGCTTAACTTCCACTTGGAAGTAATTTTTTCCTTTGCGGGAACAGGCCACTTGTAAGATAGGAGGAGCAGTTGATTGTGAGTCCGCTAAAAGGGTTACCTAATCATGATAACTTTTTAGTACTAATGGCTGATGACAATTACTCCCTCCGTAAACTAATATAAGAGCGTTTAGATCACTAAAGTAGTGATCTAAACGCTCTTATATTAGTTTACAGAGGGAGTACTAGTTATTTTCTACTCAACCTTGTAATTACACCAAGCACTTCGCATATACCCACACAATAGTTGCTATCCCCCACTCACCCGGTAAAACACGGGAGATTTTTGGTCCATGTTGGTGGTGAACTCGGATATTCGATGACTGCCACTGAAGCCTCACGAATTCGGTCTATGCCACTGCTGCTTGTGAAATTATTAGCTACATGCCCCCGTGCACCGTCCCTGTTAGGTCATGACTTGTTTTCGTTTGCTTTGACTCATTTTCCTCCCTACAGAGCCTACCGCTTGTCATGACGACTGCAACGAGCGGGAGACTCGTTTGACAGTAGCTTCCACTGTAGGGCCCACCAACGACAGGACATGACGAACAACCATAAATTCTGCTTCCCTTGTTCGCCCGCCACGCTGGCGCATGCAGGCTCACGCATTGAATTCCGGTGACCGTCGCATCTCCCGCGACGCATCGCTGGACATACCAGCTGGCTATAACTATTGCACCCACCCTTGCATTTGCCACAACACTCACCTTCAACGTATTCTCTCCTAACGCGCCCTCAAAGCTCGTCCACCGCTTGCTCTAGCCCTCACGACAATTGTCCTGGCGCGCCGCCTGTCCATGCCCCTCGCATCCACCCGGGTGTGATCTTTCGCCTCACCTATGAGGAGGGGCTGAAAGCCTGACTTTTAAGAAAGTATTGATCATACCGTGTTTGACCCCTAGCCATGAGCACATAGGTGCGATTGTAGTTGGCCTCCGCGCCGTCCATCACACCCTACATTGAAGAGGACATGGTGCCTGCCCCTGCAGCCCTACTGAAAGGATCGAGATGGACCTACAGGGGAGGTGAATAGGTACAATTAGAAATTTTAATTATTACTTAGCAATTTTAGGCACTAATGCGAAATATGAAGGTGAGCCTAACAATTGCAAGTGAGTACTAAGTACTAAGCAAGTAACACGAGCACATAAGTAAGCAAGCACAATATGATGTAAGTAAGTGCTAAGAGACAAGTAACCACAAGTAGAGAGTTAGGGTTAGGAATAACCGCAACTCCGGGAGAAGAGGATGTATACCGATGTTCACTTCCTTGGAGGGAAGCTAGTCACCGTTAGAGAGGTGGATGTTACCACGAAGGCACACCAACGCCATGAAGGCTCACCCTATTCTCCCTTTGAGATAACACCACGAAGGCGTTTCTCAACCACTAGTGGTAGACCTTGGGGTGATCTCCAAACCCTCACAAACTTTTTCGGGGTAATCACAAAGGTTGATTCCCCTCCGAAGGGCTCCTACCGCCTAGGAGTCTCCAACCTCCAAGAGTAATAAGAACGTTGGGGAAAATCTCAAGACTTTCTCAAATCACAAATTCCTTTGGTGCAAAGAAGGGGAAGGAGTGGATCTATCACTTGATCGGAGAGCTTCTCTCAAATGCTCCTATATCACTTGGGGATCTAGGATTTGATGTAGGTGATTGAGAGAGAGAGAGAGAGAGAGAGAGAGAGAGAGAGAGAGAGAGAGAGAGAGAGAGTGAAGAGTGTTCTTGGCAAGCTCAAAGTGAATGGTCGACCTTATCCCGTGGAAGGGAGAGGTATATATACAGTAGGTGCAGAAAAGTGACCGTTTGGGACACTTAAGTGCACAGGATAGGTCGGGCATCCGGACAACACTAGACGTCCGGTGGCACAAATAAGTCCGGACGTCCGACAGTCATCGGTCATCTGGCCGCTGGGAATATATGAGCCACGAATCAGTACACAGGATACAGACATCCGAGACGTGTCGGTCGTCCGAAGCCCGGATAATCGGAGAAGCCCGGAAATCCGTAAATATGGTTCTGTGGTGGAAATACCGGACGTCCAAGACTTGACGGACGTCCGGAGGTCGGACGTCCGGAGAGCTTCGGAAATTTGTAAATATCTTTCTGTAAGGGGAACACCGGACGACCGGAGGGAGCCGGACGTCCGGACAGCTGAGAAGGACCGGACGTCCGGAGAGAAAAACAGGAGTTGTGGGTTTTGAGCAAGTCTTTCACTAGATCCAACGATCCCCTCTTAATAGTGTGGGATCCCTATACTGAAGAACAAACCGTAAACAAAGCCAAGGCTAATGTCTTGTATCTCCATTCTTGAGTTATATGCATTTTGTCCCTAGTCATGATCCACACACGGTCTTTGAGACATAATCCTGAGATATACTTGATAAACATGATTAGTCCCAAGCATACATGTTGTCATCAACATCAAAATATGATTAAGGGCATGATTACACTTTCAATCTCCCCATTTTTGGTAGTTGATGACAACATATATGCACACATATAAAAAATAGGAATCGAAAGGATTTGTTGTGGAGCTCAATAATCAAGAATAAGCAAGGAGTGAGCTCCCCCTCAATATGATACCATAGAGACTAAACATGAAGAGGGCTCCCCCTCAATATGATACCAACACAACCACATCTCATACATAAGATAATCAAGACAGTAAGCTCCATATAGATTCATCACTCATAGCATAGAACATAAGTTTCGAGAATCTCATAACATAAGTTTGATACAAGCTTATCCACAATCATAGCAATGAGTTTGATTACAAGTTAACGAGCTAATATCATAATGAGCTCAAAAGCATGCATAGTGCCTACTCCCCCTTGGCATCAAATACCCAAAATAAAAGGGGGAAACATAACAACATTAGAGATCATCCTCATCATCATCATCATGAGCACCACTGCCACCAGCCTCGTCGAAGAAATCAGCCCACTCATGACCCGAGGGGAAACCAAAATCAGAAGGAGGCTCGTCAGGAAGACGTTCATCGTCACTCACATCATACACTCCGGAGTTTCTCAGACGAGCCTTCAGAGCGTTCTTGGAAGTGACCATGCGAGTGACAACATCGTGATGTTGGGAGCAATTAAAGTTGAACATCTTCATCATTGCAGAGTGAGCCTTCCCAAGAAAGCGAGCAATGCGCCCAAAGGGTGCAGAACTAGAAGTAGTAGAACGGGCAGTATGAGAAGGAACACTAGATGCGGTGCGACGAGCAGGAGCAGTAGGAGGAGGAACATAATCATCCGCCATGTGAGCTGGAATGACCCATCGCTCATGCACGTGAGTGCGGGCAATGGGAAAAGAAGTGACACTCTCGATAAAAGCCTGAAGGAAGGGGGCATGAGGAAAGGCCCGCTTGTGCTGAAAACTAGCGAGGCGGATCTCATGCCATAGAAAGTGTGGAACATTTATCTTCCCTTTGTGAGATGCAAAGAGTCAATGCATGAGATCAATGCAATAGCTACTGCAAGAGCCTTTATCACCCATCTTGGGATAGATGGTGCAGATGACGCACTGATAGATGATGTAGAAAGGGGAGCGCCAAATGGAGACTTGGTTCAGACCCTTTTGTTTCTCTATGTTAGTCAAAGTTTCTATCAGTTTGAGAAGATCCGCACAGACCTCAATGCCCTTGGGCCTATGGTTGGGGTCATCCTTGTGGATTTTGAAGCCGGTGTCAGCAAACCCAAGGGCATTAACAAATTGAGCATAAGATGCTGTGAGCACGGTGTCGGAGGTCATCCAAGTGACAGTGTTATTTGGACCAAAATAGCATGTGGCATAGAATTGATGGATGGCAGCTTGGTTAAAGTCATGTTGAAATGCAAATGGAGCAGCAAGATTAGATGACTCAATGAGCTCAATATCCCCCGGATATTTGTCCGGATGAGTGCGAATATGCTCTAGGTCAATGCATACATGGAGAGACAAGCCTTTAGGAATGAAAATAGTGGTAAAGATGTCGGCTTGGACATTAGTGCGAAAACGACTGTCCTGAGAATCACTAACAACAGTAAACTGATCAACATCGCGAGCAACTTAAGATAAGATGCGATGGGAACCTTGTTGAACCGCTTAACATGGCGGCCGAGTGGTAAAGGAGGCTCAAGAGAGATATGACGAGCATCACTGTGGGGTTGCATCGAAGGAGGAGGAGGCTGGAAGGTGGGTCGACGAGTTCCTGGCTTGGGTGCGGAAGTGCGAACAACAACAAATGGGGCCGGTTCCAAATCCTCCAGTTCATCCTCATAATCGGATCCCTCCGAGGAAGAGTTGCTAGACGAGCTGCGAGGACGGGCGGCACGCTTCCGAGGACGAGCCCGCTCCTGCGAGTCATCGGAGCCACCACGACGATACGTGCGAGACGGACCACCGGTGACTTGCTTGCGTGCGGAGTGCTTGGTCTTGGGCATCACGACCTAGGGGAGAAGGAAGACCCAAATCAACACCCCCCATAGATCAAGGAATCGATGCATGAGGGAGAAAAGATAGGGGCTACCTTGGAGTGAGGAACACGGAGGAAGACGGCGACCGGAGCGAATCAGGCAACGAGCCGAGTATTTGACGACGGCCACCGGAGCTTGAGCGGAGACAGAGGCGACCCGAGCGACCGCGGCGAGGGGCGTGGCCACGTCGAGGACCCCGAGCAGTGAGCGGCCCCGGCGAAGGGCACAGGCAGCGTGTGGCCGCAGCGAGGAGCCGCGGGACAGGAGCGACGACGGTGGGGAACAGAGGAGAGGGAGCAAGTGGATGAGGGTAACTGACCCGAAACCCTACCTCGCGCTATATATAGGATCCTAAGAAATCGACCGGACGATCGGAGACCTACGGACGTCCGGTGTCGAAGAAACGTCCGGACGACCGGGCATCCACGGACGTCCGGCACCTGGGCCAGGAGAAAAAAGTATACCGGAGAGGTTTGTACGGACGTCCGGATAGGCCGGACGACCGGGCTGAGTTCAACAGAGAGGTTTTTACGGACGACCGTGAAACCTCAGACGTCCGGTGCCTGGGCTAGGAAGGGATACCAAAGAGGAGTTTATAGACGTCCGGATAGGCCGGACGACCGGGCTGAGTTCAACAGAGAAGTTTTTATGGATGTCTGGAGATCTACGGACGTCCGGTGTTGGAGAAGCGTCCGGACGTCCGGTAAACCACGGACGTCCGGCGTCAGAATTTGTGACAGGACTAGGTGCAATTGTATGTGCTACTGATCATGACGAGGAGATGATGATTACCGTACATAGTAAGAATTTCTTATTAAGTAACTAGTATCCTATGCCAAAAATAATAAACATATACCACTCAGATATTGTTCTAATGATACTAGTGGTGGCTACTGCCACCATGTATGAGTATACGTGACATGGCATGAAAAGATTTGAACTTTGAGTGCATAATCACTACTCCATCATGGAAATCACCATAGTTAGATGTCATGGTAGCTTTGAGAGTGTTTGTTCTTCTTATGCATTTCATAGGGTGAGGATACACATGAGTTGAGTGTATTCCCCTACATATATGCCTACATCAAGACAAGACGTTAATTTCATGCATGAATGGGTACTAGATTTCACATAATATTGTCAATCTCCAAGATACCAAGTTCACGCCTAAGTCGACAAAACCTCGCTTCATCCAATGGTTTGGTGAAAATATCTGCCAGTTGCAAATCTGTACAAATGTGATCAATGTGAATATCACCCTTTTCAACATGATCTCTCAAGAAGTGATACCTAGTATCAATGTGCTTGGTGCGGAGATGATCCTTGGGGTTCTCAGCAATATTGATGGCACTTTCATTATCACATGGAAGAGGCACATGTCTATAGGTGATACTGTAATGCTTCAAAGTTTGCCTCATCCATAGTAACTGAGTTGCACAACTGGCGGCAGCAATGTATTCAGCTTCTGCGGTAGAGAGGGCAATACAATTTTGTTTCTTCGAGGACCAACTTACCAAGGAGCGTCCAAGAATCTGACATGCACCAGATATGGACTTACGATCCACTTTGTCTCCAGCCCAATCCGCATCCGTGTACCCAATCAGATCAAACTTAGCATCCTTGGGGTACCAGAGACCCAACTTTGGGGTGTGAATAAGGTATCTAAGAATATGCTTAACCGCCTTATGATGACTTTCCCTAGGGGAAGCTTGAAATCAAGCACACATGCATACACTGAACATGATGTCTGGTCTAGATGCACAAAGATAAAGCAATGAACCAATCATAGAGCGGTAAATAGATGGGTCGAAAGGAGTACCATTTGTGTCTTCGGTGAGAGCAATTTTGGTTGGCATGGGTGTCTTGCATGGACTAGCATCAGACATGCCAAACTTCTCTAGGATATCCTTGAGGTACTTTTCTTGAGATAAGAAAATTCCTTCTTGAAATTGTTGAATTTGAAATCCGAGAAAGAACTTCAAATCCGCATTGAGTGACATTTCAAAATTCTTGGTTATTGAAGCCGCAAACTTCTTGCACAAATGAATGTTAGGAGAACCAAAAATGATATCATCTACATAGATTTGACATAGGATCAAATCACCCTTGTCCCTCTTAGTAAAAAGAGTGGGATCGATCACCCCTCTGACAAAACCATCATCGAGTAAAAACTTCTTCAAATGATCATACCAAGCACGAGGTGCTTGTTTGAGGCCATACAAAGCCTTATGAAGTTTATACACATAGTCTTTGTGAATGGGATCAACGAACCTGGGTGGTTGTGACACATATACTTCTTCTTGTAGAGGACCATTAAGAAAAGCACTCTTCACATCCATTTCATGTAATGTAAAACCATTGAAAGCGGCATAAGCAAGTAAGATGCGAATGGATTCAAGACGGGCAACGGGGGCAAAGGTCTCACCAAAGTCCAAACCTTCAACTTGTGAGTACCCTTGTGCCACTAACCTTGCCTTGTTACAGATGATTACACCATTTTCATCTTGCTTGTTCTTGAAAATCCATTTTGTTCCAATGACGTTGTGCTCGGTAGGTGGCCTCTTGACTAATGACCACACTTGGCTGCATTCAAAACTGTTCAACTCTTCTTGCATAGCAACGAGCCAATCGTTATCCATCAATGCATCTTGTACCTTGAGGGGCTCAACACTAGACACAAAAGAGAAGTGAGCACAAAAGTTTGTCAAATGTTTACAAGTGACTCTACCTTCCGATATGCTGGTGAGAATTTTGTCAACATCAACACGACCGGCCACACGAGGCATGATGGAGGTAAGGGTTTCACGAGGTTCAACTTCATGTCCATCATCCACATCCTCAACATATGGATCATTAATGTGTGGAGGAAGATCTTCTTCTTCATATTGCATTTGTTGAGGTTCATCATCAATGATTGAACTTTCTTGCTCTTGCCCTTGATGATGATCTTGTTCTTGAGGATTATCATGAAGAGGAACTTGATCATTGTACTTGAGCTAATGGCATATGTTGAACAATAGGAGTTTGTGGTGGTATGGGTGTCGAAGTAGTTTGATGATGTGTGAAATTTCCATCTTCTTCTTCATCATCATGAGGTTCTTGTTCCATTGGAAGAAGAGCACCAACTCCCATAGTCAAAATATCTTGAGAGGAATCTTCTTCACCTACATCACTTAGATCAACTTGCTTCCCATGGGAGCCATTAAATTCATCAAACACCACGTCACAAGTTTCTACAACACATCCATTGGATTTGTTGTAGACTCTATAGGCGTGAGAGTTTGATCCATAGCCAACAAATATGCCCTCAATTGTTTTGGATTGAAATTTTCCTAACCGTTCTCTTTTGTTGAGGATGAAACATTTGCACCCAAATACACGAAAGTACTTGACATTTGGCTTGTTCCCAGTTAGGAGCTCATATGGAGTCTTTTCCAATATAGTGCGGAGGAAGAGCCGGTTTGATGCATGGCATGCAGTGTTGACAGCTTCGGCCCAAAAACTATGTGGTGACTTGTATTCATCCAACATGGACCTTGCCATCTCTACAAGTGTACGGTTCTTCCTTTCGGCTACACCATTTTGCTGAGGAGTGTATGGAGCTGAATATTGATGTTCAATCCCTTCATCACTAAGGAATTCTTCCAAGGTATAGTTCTTGAACTCAGAGCCATTGTCACTTCTTATTGCCAAGATTTCTTTGTCAAACTTGCGTTGTGCTTGTTTGGCAAAATCAATGAAGGTGATCTTCGTCTCGTCCTTGGACTTGAGGAAGAACACCCATGTATATCTTGAGTAATCAACAACAATGACAAGTCCATAATTTTTCCCACCAAGACTATCCCATGAAGGAGGTCCAAAAAGATCCACATGAAGGAGCTCCAGGGGCCTTGAAGTAGATACTTTGTTCTTGGGTGGGTGCTTTGATTGATGTTGCTTCCCGGCTATGCATGCACTACACACACGATCTTTCTCAAAAGAGACATTGGTTAGGCCAAGGATGTGATTCCCCTTTAAGAGATCTTGAAGATTTCTCATGCCGACATGGGCTAGCCGGCGATGCCATAGCCACCCCTTGTCGGCCTTGGCCATTAGACAAGTTGCATGGAATGTTCTCTTTTTTGAGAAATCAACCGTGTAAAGGTTGTCGTCCAACTCTCCAACAAAGGCCACTTCGAGAGTATCTCTCTTAAAGACTTTCACATCCGTTAGTCCAAAGAGGGTATCATAACCAACAGAAGCCAATTGGCGAACAAAAAGCAAATGGTATTTAAGGGATTGGACAAGCATGACATTTGCAAGAGACATGTCATTTGTGATAGCCACCTTTCCCAACCTGAGTACCTGTCCTTTTGAACATCCACCAAACATAATGCTCATGAATGGTTGAATAGCTTCCATGAAATCGTAGAGCAATTTTCTATCTACGGTCATATGATTGGTACAACCACTATCAATCACCCATTTTAATCCACCGGAGAAGGCAACCTACACAAAATTATGACTTGGTTAGAGGCACCCATTTTGCAATGGGGCCTCTCAAGTTAGTCACAAGGGTCTTAGGAACCCAAATAGCATAGAACCATAATGCATTTCGAGGACCAACAAATTTTGCATAAACTTCTCCATCCTTAGTCTTACGAAGTACATAGGATGGAGGCATGAACTCTCTTGGTTTGTTGGGAGTGGGCATGCCCCTTGTGGCCTTCCCACTAACAACCTTACCTTTCTCCTTGTGCCCTTCTCGCACAAATGTTTCCTTTAGAGGAGTTGTGCACTTTTGAGAGGACGTCTTCTTATTGCTTGTGCTTGGGTCAAACCCAAGTCCCTCTTTGGCAAAAACCTCATTGTGTTGGCTCAATATCTCATTAAGGTTCTTTTGTCCTTGAGCACATGTCATGAGACCTTTCTCTATTTGAGCCTTGAGAAAGCGATTTTCCTCAAGAATAGATGCTAGATCACTACTAGAGTTAGTAGTACATGCATCAACATTGATAATAGGAGAAGAGTAAACCTTGGCTAGAGTTTCAAGATAAGTAAGTTTGAGCGTCTCAAAACTCTTTGTAAGAAGGGTGAGCTCTTCTTCCTTAGTCTTGAGAGACACGGATAGAAGCCCACAATCCTTAGAGAGAGAAGCATGAGACTTCACAAGCTTACTTTTATCATTCATCAACTCTTCGCAAGAGTCAATAGCCTTTTTTAAGGAGGCAAGATTAAAAGCTTTCACGGAGCCACCAAAGAAATAACATAAGAAAGACAAGGTGGACGTGAAAGAAAGGATATCATCTAGAGATGTAATTTCTCTTAGGTGTATAAGGTTCTAGGTAGACGAAATCATGATGATATATGTCTACAAAGGAGGATGTACACCCAACATAGTTACAACACGCAGGAACTAGATATCCACAAGGAAGTCATACATATACCAATAAGATATTTGCTTGGAATCGTAGCACATGGCTAGATATGGTCTTATTGTATATAAATGAATTCCTACCACACAACCATCAAAGACATCACAAATAGGAACATGAGATCATCGTTGAGATGATTTGAGAAAGGAAACAAGTAGCACAAGAAAGAATGAATTACATGCCATGATACAACCTACACAAGGTTGATGCAAGAAATGTGTGCATGAAGTAGATGATGATACTTGTTACCGAGATACCATTGGAAGGACGTAGTAGATACCAAATGAAGGTAGATGGTAGTTCATTGATCATCCTAGCTTGACTCCAATAAGTACATGGTGACAACACCTTCCTTGTGAGTGAGCCGAGCATCCAATACATATCCAACCGTTCCTAGAAGAAGAACACAAACTAAGCAGTACCCAAACTCTTTGGGACCAAATAGTAGAAACACCAATACATAGGACAAACTCCACATGAATATGTGCATATAGATATGAAGATAAATAGCATTCACATCTCATCCAATTTGAGACTTGGTGGAGTTTCTCCTATATATTGGGTCAAAGAAAGAAAGCATGCCAAATAAAATACATGAAGTAAACATGCATGCTCAAAACTTTCAAGAACCGAAACCAAAAGAAAATGAAAAGCCAAGTGAAAAAGGATACCAAATGGTGAAATCGCCACTTGGAAGATATCATTGAAGATACATCAAGGAATGAGATATCCATTGATACACACTAAAATAAAGATGTCAAACTCCCAAAGAGAGGATGGTTCCAAACAAACCAAGCTCTCAACAAAGTTTCATGATGGCACAAGGTACCAAAAAGAAAACGGCTTGCCTTCGACCAACACACGCTTGATAAGGATCACAAGATGAGCGTTTTATAGACAATAGGATAGCTCCCCCACGAGGTGTGCATTATAGAGAATTTGCATTTGAATACAAAATGCATAAGGTGGGATCACCACTTTCACTATATCTAGAAAACACTAGACAAGAACAAGAAAAAAAAACAAGATCCACAAGTGAAATGGAAGACAACTGGAGTTGACACAAACCTTGGCAACATTAAAGTCAAATAAAAAAACAAAAGCCAATGTAAAGATGATCAATAAATTCTACCACACATAAGTGACTACCAAATGTCAAAAGACAAGAAGTAGACGGAAAGAATTCCCGGTGGTAGATAGCAAGGATATCCAACATCATCTTCACACCTCACACAAGCAAATTGCAACTTGTAGAGCTAACATGCCACCTAGGAACAAGATAATTTACAATATCAATTCTAGGTGACAATATCTTAAATGTACACATTTTCCAGGCTTCTAATATGCACATAGCATATTACTCCCCCATAATGTGATACCAAAAAGAACTTAACAAGAGGCAATAAGAGGATCCAACAAGAGATAATCAATGGAATTTTTAGAATTTGAATTTCTCATGAGAGATATACCACCTAGCCACTAGATAATCTTGTAATATCAATACTAGATGGTATTCCTCATGTACACACATTTATAGGATTGTGAGGTGCACAAAGCACATCACTCCTCCAAAATGGGATGGTCCATTAATCTCTCACACGAGCCAACTAGGATACAAACAAAAAGCATAAAGGCTCAATGCACGACACACACGTACATGATGTTCAAACCAACACACACATACTTGATTGCTCAAGATAAGCAAGTTGGAAGCACAACATATACAAACACATGCAAGGAACAAAACCAAAACATGCAAGGGGGCAAGTAACTTTCAATGTAAAGAAATTAAGTACAAGTTACCGCAAGGAGGCACATTGGATATAAGATAGAAACTTGATAATCCAATTGACTTGGCTTGAGATAATAAGAATGATGAAATCCCCTTAATTCTTCATAATGTAGCCAAGTCTCCAATGCCCTCCAACAACACCTGTTGATCAAGTTTGAGCTAGTTGGTCCCCAACCAAGTTGGGTCCTAAGAGATTAGTCATAATAGGCTTGGCTACCCAAATGGTTCTTTTCTTGACACTACTTTGAGTACCAACAACTTTGGCAAACACATTGCAACCTTATCCTTCCCAAGAGAATAGATATCATCAATAATAATTGGGTTGGATAAGTTACCACTGGTGCATGAAGAAGCAAGGTGACCTTTCTCACGACATAGGTAGCAACGTATACTCTTCACTTTCTTCTCACTTGATTTCTCAACTTGAGAAGCATTAGCTTGAGTTTTCTTGGGAAGAGACCTTTCTTCAACTTGAGGTTGAGTATGATAGGGAACTTTTCGCCGCTTCCCTTGTTGCTTGTCACTAATGGGCTTCTTCTTCAATGGGCAAGATCTAACATGATGCCCTTCTACTTTGCACTTGAGGCAAACAATCTTGGACGAATTCTTGACTTGTTCTTGGCCCTTCTTTTTGTTCGTCTTGGACTTCTTCTTCTTATTGGAGTTGAATCCAAGTCCACCTTTGTCATTGGGGGATTTTTGCACACTCAAGATATTGTTGAGTGTGTATTTCCCTTCATGACTATTTTCCAAGTCTTTCTTCAAAGAAGTGACTTGGGCCTTGAGCTCTTTGATTTCCTCTACATGGTTAGTCTCAACACAAGTACTAGAGGAAGTATAAGCTTCATCGTTAGAGCAACAAGACAGGGAAAGCAATTCATCACAAGATGTACCAACATTATGAGTAGATGAATTATAAGGACTAGCACATGGCAATATAGTATTTTGACTAGAAGTAGTGCTAGTATCCACAGGAGGCTCACTAGATGTTACCTTAGTAATCATGGCCTCATGAGCTATCTTTAGCACATTATGGGATATTAGAAGATCATCATGAGAGCTTGAGAGATTTTCATGACTTTCTTCCAATTTCCCATAATTGCTAGATAGCACCTCAAGTTGAGCCCGTAGCTCAACATTCTCCTTCATAATGGATGCTTCACAAGTAATAGAGTTAGTAGCACAAGCATAATCATTTACAACAACAGGAGAGGAGAACTTGGCAAGCCCTTTTAAATAAGAAGCTTTAAGTTGAGCATGAGACTCGGTGAGTTCGATGAGCTCACTCTTAATAACCTTAGAGCCATTTTCGAGGTGCTCAAAGTCCTCAAGGAGTCTAGCATGAGAAACTTCAAGCTTAGCATTTTTAGTTTTGAAATAATTGGCCACCTCAAGAGCTCTATCATGAGATTCCCTTACTCTAGATAATTCTAGAGCAAAAGTCTCCTCAAGAGATTCGGAGGTGGTTTGTTCATGTTCAAGAGCTTGAGATAGCTCCGTGATCTCATTTGCGTAATCACGCTCATGAGCTTCCATTTTCTCAATGGTGACCTCATGCTCCTCTAGATGGGATTCCAACTCCTCAATGTATTTCTTTCCATCAATGGCAATGGACATTATTTCCATGAAGTTGAAACAAGCAATTTTATTTTTATGAAGAGCTTTAAAAATCATTTCCCCCTTAGTTTTAAGGAGGCAACATTATCATTCTCTTCATCATTATCCTCATCATCATTAGCATCAACATCATCATCAAGAGACATATTGGGGTTCGAGGTAGGAGATACCTTTTCAGCCTTGGCCATAAGGCAAAACACAATAGATGATAATGTAGGATCCCTTGAGGCACCATTAAAAATCACATCTTGTTCCATGGGGTGTTGGTTTTCCTCTACATTGTTAGCACAACAATTCGAGGAAATAGATGCATTTTTATCATGGCAACAAGACATATCAAGCATATCATCATGAGATTTAGTCAAGCAATTTCTACATGATATGCAAGGACAATCAACACAAGCATGTGAAACATTTGGAGTGCTCGAAGTGTTACATCCCAAAGAAGGAGCATTGCAATAATATAGTGATGAAGGATCATCCACAATAAACATACTATCATCATTGCAATGACCAACACTACTCACCATATCATTACCTTGTGGCAAACCACATGTAGGCGAAGTAGAAGAAGTTGGGAAGACTATACAACCGGGGGTGGAGGGAGAACAATCATCCCCACAAAACTTGGACACACCATATTTATCTTGAAGCTTCGTCCACAACTCATGAGCATCCCGGAACGACATGAGTTGAAATATAACTACATTGCTCAAAGCATCAAAAAGCACATTAGAAGCTTGAGCATTGAGATAAGAGTTTTTCTCATCCTCTAAAGATAATCTTTGGGGATCCTTTGGAGGAGAAAAACCCATATCTACAATTCGCTCTAAATTTGGGTCCATGACCCTAAAGAGATTAAGCACGCGAATAACCCAAACATCAAAATTTGTGCCAGCGAAACTAAGAGTGTCAGAGAATCCTAATTCCCTAGTCGACATCTTTACTCTCTAGGCGGTAAAGCATAATAAAGAGAGATGAGGCTCTGATACCAATCGAAAGATCGTGGATGTTGCCTAGAGGGGGGGTGAATAGGCGCTTTAAAATAATTACGGTTTAGGCTTGAACAAATGCGGAATAAACCTAGCGGTTAATTTGTCAAGCACAAAACCTATAACAACTAGGTTCACCTATGTGCACCAACAACTTATGCTAAGCAAGATAAACAACTAAGTGATAGCAATATATGACAAGAAACAATATGGCTATGACAAAGTAAAGTGCATGAGTAAAGGGCTCGGGTAAGAGATAACCGAGGCACACGGAGACGACGATGTATCCCGAAGTTCACACCCTTGCGAATGCTAATCTCCGTTTGGAGTGGTGTGGAGGCACAATGCTCCCCAAAAAGCCACTAGGGCCACCGTAATCTCCTCACGCCCTCGCACAATGCAAGATGCACTACAAAAAAAGACACATCCGTGACATTTTGCGCCGAATGATTTTTTTTTTCTGTCATACATATGATACTTCTATGACGATAACTGTGACAAAACCCGGTATCATCATAGATGTGGTGGGCTCCTACTTCTATGACAAAAAATCATGACAGAAAATGGGCTTTTCATCCTGGGCGGGCCGGAGACGCAGCTGCATGACATTCTTTGGGCCGTCCATGACGGAAAAACCCGTGGTAGAAGCGAGGGGGAGGAAAATTTCGGGGAGTTGCCGGTTACGGTGGGAGGTCGGGGGTGGAGTGATGCGCGTTTCTCTCGTACGTACGCGCGTGTGTGCGAGGCGTTGGCTCTAACTGAAGCCGAGCGAGGCGTTGGGCTCTAACTGAACCCGAGCGATTGCACTGCAGGCTACGCGTTACTGAACCCGAGCGATCGATCGATGGCTGTTAACTGAACCCGATGGAGCGATTCCTTCGCTACTGCTGCTAACCGAAGCCGATCGATGCTGCC